>NW_020955777.1:229387-351488 GCF_003031625.1 Empidonax traillii
TTTTTTTTTTTTTTTTTTTTTTTTTTTTTTTTTTTTTTTTTTTTTTTTTTGCTAACACACAGCTGAGCCCACCAGTGTCCAGTCCAGGACTGTCACAGCTCCTTGGAGACCTGTTGTAACAGCAGGTGAAAGTCAGGCACTGACTTTCCACACCCAGCCAGCCAAGCTCAAATTCCAGAAGCGTTGCAGGGCCTGGACAAACTTCCCTGTTTCTCAAGAGGGATAAATAATCAGTTATGGAGACACCACTTTGCACACACCCAGGTGCTCTGGAGGCTCAAACCTCATCCTACACATCCCACATGCCTTCCACCCCAGCGCGGTCCCGAGTCCGGCAGGCGGGACACCGGAGCAGTCCCTCCAGAGGGCTTCCAGCAGGGCCCGTGCCCCGGGAAGAGCTCCTCCGGCAGGCAGGGCCGTGCCTGCTCTCCTCCTGGAAGCTCGCAGGCTTCCCTGGGCAGCAGGCAGTGCCTCCACCGCTCCCCGCCCGCCTGCCGGCGCTGCGAACCTGGGAGGCTCCAGCCGGGCAGCCGCAGGCACCGAGGGACTGCGCTCCAGGGAGCAGAGGGGAAGCAGCGGCGTCTGCCGGCCCCGGCTCAGCCCCCCAGGGCTCCAGCCCCCGCTCATCCACAGCGTTGGAAACATCCCTGATCCTCCCCCAGCACTCAGCACCAGGCACAGCCTCCCTCCGGGGCTCTGGGGACACATTCGCTGACCGGGGCTGCTCCTGCAGAGTGAAGGAACAGGTATTGACTGAGATTAATGGCCTGGACGGAGGGATGGATGGCTTTCCTCCCCCTTCAGCCCTCTGGAAGTCCAGGATAATACACACGTGTGCAGTGCTTGGAGCTCTCCATCTTCCCGTCCCAGCTGGGCAGCTCCAACAGCACTCTGGGAAGGAGTCAGACAGGTTTTACCTTCCTGTGCCCTGCTCAGCACCTCCATCACCACCGAGCTGCTCTGACAGTTCTCAAATACAGTATGAGTGCTCACAGCCTTGGAAACAACAACCTATCCAGAGTGATTCTTCCCTAATTCCAGCTAACACCCAGAGATACCCTGACACTGTTTGAGCTCAAGCAGAAATGAGCTGCAAAGGAGGAACCACCTCCAGTGTGGTGTTTCCACAGCCAGACCCAGCTTCCAGTGGCTGGTGAGGCACTTCACTGTGGCATGAACCGTGACACCCACACACCACCAGTTCAAATTACCCTTCTGGGGGCTGCTCCTCTTGTGACTCCACAGCTTCAGCCCCTACTGCCTCCACAACCCTCATTCAGTCCTAAGAAACAACTCACCTGAAAAGGAGGAGGCAGTAAGTTTAAGCTCAAGAGAGAGAGGGACTCTACCAATCTGATTGACAGCAGAAATGAAATTAAAGTTCCCTGATAAGTTTCTTCAGCATAGACAAGGCCACAAGGTCTAATTTTCCTGTCCATTTCTTCCCACAAACACATTTAAAAGAAATTATAACCATACATTAAAGGGCACGTGAGGGTTGGGGTTTTACATTTACAGCCCTCAACATGTCACTGGAGCCACTTACCTGATCACAGGCAGGTTGAAGTTGTCTTAATTTGTTCCCCCCGTGCAGAATGCCAAGTGAAATGTGTCTGTAAATGTGAGACTGCAGAGACCAGCACTGCCCAGGAAGGCGTGGAGAAAGTACCTACAGCAAGAGTTTAAACCAAAGCACCTTGTGGAAGGATTTAGTCACCCTGGGTTCCTCAGAAGGACAACGAGGTGGCCAACTGGGCTTCCACTTGTTTGCTGTAAGCCAATTGCCTCTGAAAGGATTGTGGGATGCAGGCAGAGAGGGATTTAGTGGGTGCTTCAGGGAAGGAGCTAGAGGTGGTTAGGGAGGGATAAACGAAGTTTCAGGATCTAATAACACTGTTTACTGTAAAGTGGGATGAAGGAGAAATAAGACTGGTTCATGTAATTTGGTTTCCTTGGATTAAACTTACTTGACTCTGAGCTGAACTGATGGGTCAGCTCAGGGATTCAATTCCCCTAAGGCTGCACATACATGGCCTCACTTTTCTAATACTAACATTTTCTCCCTAATGAAAGAGAGCAATTTGAACAGATGGAAGCCCACTGGATGCCTACAGAAAAAAAGGTGGGAGCTTTACGGACAAGCTTTCAGATCCAGGGGAAGCAGAGCCTGCATTAACACACCTCCATGGGGGAGCAGAGCAGGGCAGCCCCAGCTCTACCTCTGGCTGGTGATTTTTCCACTCTTGTGTTTATTTCATTGCACCAGACAGGCACTCTGTCCTTTCTGCATGCCTGGCTAATGCAATCCCAGGGGGTTACACTGTCAGGAAGGATCACCCCCCGCATCCAGGCGAGTGAGAGCAGCACAAACAGGAGCCAGGGCAGCAGAGATCACTGCCAGCTCAGCTGGAATAGCTGCAGGACAGCAGTGAGGGGCAGGGAATGGAAGGCTGTGCCTGGATTAGCTGTGTACAGGGAGCTGCATCACTGGTGAAAGCCTGGAGTAAAATGGAAAGGCAAATCCCAGAGGGACAGGGGTTTCTGGGAGTTCACAGGCTGTGAAACTCCAGCTGACCTCAGACTCAAGGGAGCTAGAAAACACTGAGAAGGGAGTGCCTTGGAATGAGCCAGGAGGACACAACTCTAATCTGAAGCAACAAAAGACTGGGGAAAAAACATCATGGAAGCAGCCGAGTGTAGCAAAGCCTGTGAATGGTCCTTACACTCCACACTGCAGCAGCTGCTCAGCAACAGCCTCCAAAGTGCTTCCATTTCTTTCGGTTTCTCCAGTTGAAATTTTAAGTTCTCGATATCGTACATCCAAATACCCAGGTCCTGGGGTAAAGGGAAGTGGTAACCAAGGAACAGGAGCCTGAAATTCCATCTTGGACTAAGAATAAGCATCTCTGCCACAGACAGATGGAGCACAGCTCAGCTGTGCAAAACGTGAGAAAAGATGGTGGAGGAGAAATAAATCAAGGGGGAAAGTGGGAAACCTACCAAGTGATTCGGTAGGATTTGTCTCACTGATAGCAGCATTTTCTCTAACAATTGTGATCTACAGAAGCAGAACCAAAGAGTCCACAACCACTGAGCAGCAAGTACTGCATGTACCAACCCAGCCAAAGATACAGCGATGCCACCAAGGGTGGCAGCAGGAACTAAGAGGCAAAGATCCCTAATTTTCTAGTCTACTAGGCAGGAGGGATAATTTTCTTTCCTGAATACTTGCTTTAACTGCATTAGTTTAGTGGTTGGTTCAGGTCACGAAGAAATAGGTTGTTCTCTCAAGTGTTTTTCTCATGGCTGCAGATCTTTGATTTGTGTTTGTTTGCTGCCTCAATTAGAGCAGAGTTTTAAAACTCAGGGGGTATTTCCCCTCACTTCTCCTATTAGACACATCAGCTGTTTGATACTAAATAACGCACAGCTGCCAGCCCATCTTTCATTTCAGGGAATGTGAGCATCCAAGGTGAAGCCTGCCTCCTAGTCTCTAGAAGGTAATGCCTCCTGGATTGTAGCGGCAGGGAGAAAAATCCATTTTTTTCTCTCCTGCTTTGCAGTGATGGCACCAGAGACACCTCATTATTGCCAGGGTGCTTCAGAACAGATAATCCTGTGGTGTTTTTGGCTGGATGGCCCTGGCTCTGCAAACTGGCTTTGATACCACTGGAAAAGCCTCTCCCCGAGGGCTTTGCTACAAAGCAACTTAATGTACCCCAGCCTTTCCCTCGGGACTGAGCACCACTTGGGATCCCGGTGATTTGCTGCCAGCATCTCAAACCCTGTTCATTATCACAGCCTCACATCCAGCACAGCTCTCAGTGCCTCCATTCCCCCACAGACAGGTTGGAGAAAATGCAAAGAAGTCCTGGCTGTGGCTCTTGGAAAGAAAGGATAAGGATATTAAAAAAAAAAAACCTCTCCGCTTTCCCATGTGCTTTCATTCCCTACGCTCCCGGAATACTGTCTGGAAATTTAAAAAAGCAACCAGAAACTGTTATCTCAGGATTTCCAGAACAATTTAGTTATTTCACTCACAATGTGGGTGAGTTTTAGACATACCTTGACTAAGCCAAAAAACATCACAAGTTGGGGCTATTTCTGTCCCTTTTTTTTTTTTTTTTCCTTTCTTCCCCAAAAACTGCAGAATTCCCACTGAAGGGCAGGCCAGGATTGCAACACTTCCTACCACCCAAGGAGTAGATTTTATGGCTGGGTCAGAACAGTATTGTTATTTCATACATGATCATTTCTACAAATAATTGTGTAACTCTGCTCTCAGGAATCTCAGGGGTATTAATGCCAGAAAAATGAACTCTTATTTATTCCCCAGGACAAAGACTGGTCACAGAAATAGAAGCTGGAAGCACCCACACACTGCCAGTTATTTAAACAGGGATGATGGAAGCATCACCAACACAGCTTACCATGTAGGGAGTGACATCCCTCTGTATCCACCAAATAAAATGCACCATGGATCACAAATTCCTGCAGATGAGGGGCATTAACCTGCACCTCGGTGCAGAGACAGCCCCCAGATTTAACCAGCAGAGGGGAATTTCACAGTTCTTTCGAACACTTTAAACAGCAGAATGTAAGGATTCAGACTTCCAGACCAAAGTGTTGTTCCAAATATCTCAGAAATACGAGAAAGCACAACCTTGTCAATCCCCCCCATGCCCGCAGTCGAGTTTAAAACAATGGAAATAGCTTCCTCCTCCTCCCGGGCACATTGCTGCCTGCTAGATTATACTGGGGCACAATGGATGTAAGGAATCAGCAGAGTGGCATTCAGGCCGTGGCTTAACTGTGATAAACGGTGCCTAAACCCCATTCATGTGGTGCATCACCCCCCCTTTGCAGCACATGGTCCTATTTAGTCATCACTTTGTTCCCAGCCTGTCAGCAAACTTCCACAGGGGAACGGGCTTTTTTCTCCCCCACTTACGCCGTGGGTCATTAACCGGTTTTAACGTGCTCTGCAGTTCCTTTGTCTGCCTGTTTCCTGACAGCAGACAGTTATTTCTGGGAAGGGATGGCGCTGCCAGAGCCCCTCGCTGTCTGCAGACGCACAGGTCGTGTATTTATTTACCTGGCAGCAAGGTTTCCCCTCCCACAAGAGCTCAGCTCCTCAGAGCGGTTCAGGAGGAATTGCTACAGAAATGTTATGTATCAGTTGATATAGCATTGGCCTCTCCTTTCATATTCCAAGAATCTCCTCACCTTTTGCTTCTGAATGCCTTCTCCAGCTCAAAAACTCCTTCAGGTTAGACTTCCTTGTGCCAAGCCCCTCTTCCCCACCACCTCTTACCATTTATGCTGCTCTCCAAGAACTCATTTCCAGTGGTGCCATTGAGTGCAGCTCCAACAAAAACGATTACAGGTGCATTTCTCCACACTGATCTTATTAAAAGCGTGGTCCCTGTACTCTTCCTGCTCTACCTCCCACCCCTATGGGCCAGCTGGGATTTTATTTTTAATTTTAGTATTGCTGTTAAGGCTTTGAAGGGTTGCAGGTACCCCCTTCCCTCTGCTCCCACCCTTGGCACAGCCACCCTGCAGCTACAGAGGGGTAATTACTGCACGGTGAGTACCTGGCACGCTTTCAAGTGCTGAACTTCACGCAAGAAAGTCCAGGCTTTCCTAGAGCTCCTGAAGCCACAGTGATCCTTCTGTAATGGGGGAAACACAAAGGCAGCCCCAGGAAAGAGGCTCTGAGTGCCTTTATCTTATCTCCCCCTGCTCCAACGCTGTCCCATTAATAATGCATTTCCTCGCTCCGGAGCTCCTCCAGCTCCATGACCAATTACTGTTCCCACTGAAGTCCCTGGCAGAATTCCAGTGGAACAGAAGTCAGTGTCTCCAGCACAGAACTTGTGTCTCTCCGTTGTTTGTTCTGTTATCTCCCTGCCAAATCCCAGGGAATGCCAGCTTACCTTGCAGCTTACCCAGGATTCTGGGTATTCCTCTAATTCAGCCTGGGGTTATGCATGTCAGACCCAGAAAACACTGGTCCCAGAAATCCCCAAGGGCACTGTTCCTTTTTTCTGGGACACACACCAGTACAAGGTTAGAGTGGATGAAGTTTCCTTCTTGACACTGATCCAGTGCCCATGAATCCAAAACATGGCTCAAAGCTCAGTGTCCACTCAAGCTCAGGAACAACTCAAACGCAAGAAGAAACGCTGCAAGGCTTTCCTGTTCCCAACATACAGCAGTCACAGGAGTCAGTTCCTAACACCCAGCTATGGAAGAGCCCACAGTGCCTTTTCATCAGACAGACCTGCTTGTTGGATTTTGGGCCGAAAGCTTCTCCTAGTCCCCCATCAACGCTGCTCAAATGTAATTCTTCACTTGTGGAATAAAGACAGCTACATCTCACAAGCGATGTAGGGAGTGATTCATCAGAAACTACTCTGAAATATTTATATTTGCACTTACATAACTTAACTACTACAGTAAGATAATTGTGGAAGGCAACCAGTCCCCTCCTAATTACTGCAACCATACTTGAATTTTGACCAGTAAAACCTTCCAGTCCATTTGTGCAGCCCTTTTAACCAAAGGTGAGATTGTTCCTCCTTTGATCTTCCACCTCCATATTTTTTATCCAATTATGTCAGTATTGACATCAACTGAACTGGGGCAAGTGCAGTTATTTTAAGTCCCTGCAGTGTGTTTTGAGGCAGAAATCACTTCTGTTTAATACTGATACTTATAACCACTACACAAGGGACTGTGAGGAGCCTGGAGGAGTGACCAACACACCAGAAATCCCAGTTTATGGTGCTGCTGAGGCACAGAGTGTAAAAGCCCAGCCAGCAGCAGCAGCGGTTGAGTGCAACCCTCCCCTCCCAGAGCACCGGCAGCAGGAGGGAGCCATGCATTAATCAGGAAGCTCCCTTCACTAATCCACTTCCCCCTGTCTAGTAAGAGGATTCCGGCAGCAAACATGCCCCCAGTTTTCTAAGAAGAAAACAAGCCAGGCAAGGCAGCTCCCGAGGACATCAAGGAAATGCAAAGTGACAGATTGGTGTCACCCCAGAGAAAGTACGGCAGGAGATGCCACCACGCCTGGCCCTGCATGCAGGCCCAGGGCTGAGTAGGTGCAGCACAGCAGCCCAGTTCTGCTCTCCAGCACATGAACACTGAGAGCACAAGGCACAGTGCAGGGTTACATCACTCCTCAGCAGAGCCCTGGAGATTCTCACGCTGCTCACTGCTTTGGGAAAGTCTCATTTTCTATTCTTTAATCAAATACAAACAAACCCACAAGTGCCTGAAATTGCCAGCTATTTAGGAGTTAAGCTCTAATTTTAATTAACACCTCTGTTCTTCAGGCTTAACGAGGTGAGCTTCCTTAAATTACTGTAGAGCACAAGTCAGGCACAACATTCCCCCTCAAGAAAGTCAGCACTGTGCAGAATTCACAAATACCTTGGAAATAGTGGGAATGGACTTTCAGAGGTCTCGACCTTTTTTAGATAAAAACTTTTTGTAGAATAGGAGCTATAGACAGAAACTATTTATATTTAGATAGAAACTATTTGGTAGAAACTGTTTCCACTTACAGCAAGAATGAAGTTGGCCTAGACATCATTCATTCTTGCTGCACTGCACTTTGAAAAAATAAGTCAAAAATAAAATTAAGGGACATCAACAGTCATAACTGAGTGATACTAATACGGACAGAAAAGGAAAAAGGTCTTAACTTAGTTTTGGTATGTAATTAGCCAACTACTCTGGCTTTTTTCTCTATCTTACCACGGGAATTCTTTGGCTCCTCAAAATCAGTGGTGTTTTCATTAAATCTAGAGACTCTGCTGTGTTGTCCTGCACTCACTGCACCTCCACAAACGGGATGATTTTGGGGTTCACGATACTGTAACACAATCTGAGGATTAAACAAAAGGAGAAGATGAACACACAGGGCAAGGCAAGGTTTCCTTACCTGCAATAACACAGCAACAAGTGAAAGCAGCCCAGGAAAATGCTCCCAAGAAACCAGATTCTACGGAGCACAAATGGCTCTATGGCTTCCCAAAACCGTGGAGGTACAGGTTATGACACTCCTTCCCTTTTCCTCCTCATCTGAAAGTCCTGCCCAGGGTTTCTGGGAAACAGTAGCACACCTGGAATGCCCAGTTGCTCAGCACTACCTTATTGCTAAGGAAAGGTCCTCAGGTCCTTGGAGTGGTGCTCACAACAAATTCAAGTATTTTTTTTTTTGGTTTTCAGTATGTGAGAAAGTTACACACAGGTCTCAACTTCTCCCAAGCTCTCTCTCCACATATTTTTTCCCCACAAAAAGCAAGCACTTTAAACAGCTGCTTCCCCCTCCTCAAGCCTTACACCTTCCTAGTGGAATCAGGGTGAAATTCCCAAGTCCTTCTGAGCAGCCAGCTCCACCCCTGCCAACACATCCAACCAATTTCCCCTCTGGCTGCTCTTCCTCCACATCTAATGCCCCCTTTGTTTGCTGCATTCCTCTCTCCTTGCTGCTCAAAACATGAGCAAAGCAACTGGGCTGGAAAACCTTTGACCCAAAGGGGTATCTTCTGCCAGGTGGCTCCAAGGAAAATGTAAAGTCCTTTTGTTGGGCAGGAAGGAGTTTTCCAAGAGGATGGAGCAGCTACTGAGCCCCTGCTGCCCTTGAACTTTGCCATTTACCAGGAGCTGAACAAGAGTCAGGGGCCATGACTTCAACAAAGGGTGCTTGTGTAGAACCACAGCACAATTTAAAATTAACTCCTGCAAATTCTGGAAAGGAAACTTGCTGATTAGTGCACAGAGGCCCAAAGAAAATCAACCCAGCTGGGAGCAGAAATACCTTTCTGTGCACACCTTGCACAGAGGGAAGAATGCAGTGAAGTGTCCTTTCCGAAATTAAAACTGGGAAGTGCAGATTTGGGGAAGCTGCCTAAATTGACACCACCTACCCTGGGAAGGGGTACAGAGCAGCCAGTGGGAACATCAGCTTAATATCCTCATGGAGTCTCCTGGTGTGTCCATATCCTGAGCTCAAGTCCTGCACACGGGGGTGGGAGAGGCAGCCCTGACTGACCCCTGTGCCTGTGGAGAGAGCGCTGAACATGAGCACTGGCTCACTCTACACACGGGGTGAGAGGCCACACATTTCATCATCTCGTTCCAAGATTTATCTGCATTATTATGGAGAACTTTAAACCACAGCTGGTTAGATAATCCCAGTTTGAGGCAGCTTCTATTTATTTTAATTTATTATAAATTACCACCACATCTTAAGTAGTTATCCCAAAGAGCATCATCTACAGTACAGAGCTGTTACAATAAACCTCTGTGTTCCAGCTCTGCAGTTAAGTGTTTTTGGTGAGACTACAAACAGCAGAAGATGAATTTATTATTTTGCACCTGAAAGATGAATCACAGTGTAAAGATCAGGTACCAGATGGTTGTATGCAACGAGTCTCATTGTGCACAGATAACCACGGACACTTTAAGCATTTATCTGTCTCTTGAGCTGCAATAAATTAGATATTGGCGTTTTAGATGGTAAGTGTTGACATTCCTGGTGTGAGGTGCCTAACACAGCAAAACCAGGAGTTCTTACTTGGTGGGAACAGGGGGCATTTATGGTTATCCCTAGTGTTTGTGACACTGGATAGAGGCACAGCAAACATCACGGAGCAGGAACATCTTCATGCTTTGGGATGCTTCCTTCGGTCAGTATCTGGTGCTAAACCCCGAGAAGTCGAGCTTGGAAATCTCCTTCTCGTTGGAGAAGTTGGTGCGGTCTATGCGGGAACTTGGGCTTCCAACTTTGCTCAGCCAGGACTTCCTGCAGGAAAGACGAGAGAGGGTGAGCAGGTGAACACTGGACACCTGGGCTTTGTTCTCCTGTCATGCCTTCCCCTCCTTTTTTTTTTTTTTGAGAGCCATAAAAAGCATCTTTCAACAAGGAAACTCCCCCAAATGAGCTGTTCTCTGTTTTGCCTCCCTCTCTACTTCAAAAGCAAGCCAAGCTATTTAAAAGCCACCAGTGTTTCAGGGAGCATTACACAATATTACATAAAATCACAGCTGACAAAAAGGCTAAAGCAGATTTACTGCAATGATCCCTTTTAAACACTATTAATAGCATTAAAATAGGTATAATTACCTTTGCAGATTCAATGCTATTCTTTAGCAAGGACCTAAAAACCCACTTATAACTGAAAATTAGCAAGAAAACAGAATTCCAACAGCCAGTTTAGTTTACCCTCTGCTGACAACTAAAAGAATGGGAACTGAAGTGAAAGTTAACGAGTTCAAAACCAGCAAAGACAGAGCAAACAAGAATCCAAATGATGTCAAAAGCAACAGTGATCTGTAACAGATTGTGGCTGTGACACGGGCAGTCTGGGTAACTGCACATCCAAACACTGGAGATGCAGCAGGTGAGTGCTTAGAGGGTTATTTACAGAAAGCACTTGGTCAGCGCTTTTGGTGGTACTAAGCTCTTAAAAACAGGAAGAAGAAAGTGGTTTAGTGTGCCATATGAAAGGAGAAATACTCCCACACAAACACCTTTTATAATGCATAAGCAGGTATAGATAAATAACTCATTAGTATGAACAATAATTACTTAAATTCCAATTTGAAGTCAATAAAAGTTGCCTCATCGAGAGTTTTGCTAATTAATCCTTTACAAAAATCACACAGAGCACTATGAAATGCAATATTCTTGCAGTGAGACAATGTTGTTGTCTTTATGCTGACAGTTGTGCTTAGAGGTTGCTTACCTTGAGCCAGTAAATCAGTGTATCCCACCTGAGATACACAAACATCTTGAGACCCCACGTGCAGGGGATTTTTTATCAGAAATAATTTTCTCATAAATTATGCTAATCCCTCACAAACAGATCTCACCACTGGCACAGACAATTCTAAACCTGCCTTCAGTGCCATTTTACCACTAAAATAGAAGCTCTCCATGGAAAAGTGTCCTATGAAAGAGAAAGCAGGCCCAGGTATCTCGTGTTCCAAGGGGAATTCACCTTAATTCAGCACTGAGGAACTCCAATATAAATATTTGCCATGTGTTCCCACATCTTCACACCTCTTGTTCTTTGCTGCTGTGAACAACCTGCCTTCTCCCCTGCTTTAGATGGAGCCTTTCCAGTAAGGAATATCAGACAGGAGTGGAACAGGAGAACCCAAATTGCCATTCTGGGCTGGAGCCCTCCAGGCAGACCAGATATTCCAACAGCAGGACAAGGGCCTAAGGACAGACCAGCCCATTTTGTTCCATACTAGGAAAAAAATTGAAAAGGCCCTTTTTATTTACCAGGAAAGTCTCTAATGAAGTTGGATGTCCCTGAGTGAGAAAGAAGAACATGTATTTGAGATACTGAATTAATATTCTAAAAATAGCAAAGATTATTGTTTTAATAATGTGATAACTACAAGTGAACAGACCATTTCCTTTTCCCTCCCTGCTTTGAAGGTGAATTTATCCTGGACAAAGCCAAAAGGAGTATATTCCTTGTCCAGCCTTCACAACAAAGATTCACACCTGGCTGTTTCCACCTCCCAGGCTCCGCTGTGGGAACAAATAACTGCAAACTGTGCCAGGGCAAACTCCATCCATTCTCAGCTCCACAGCCTCTCACATAAGGATGGAGCACACATTATGAAATCCAGTTAGAGCCACCCAGCTCCATGGAAACCCCTTACAGGATGGGAGTGTTTTATTACTTATGTAATGCAGGAGGTAGAGGAGAAAGCTGAGGCCTTTCCTCACCCATCTCCCCTCTCTCTGCTCAAGGCACAGCCCAGTCACCAGTGCTATGAAGAAGCACATTTTTTACAAGCTAAGAAAGCAGGAAATCAGGATTTCCTAGAAGTTGTTTCCTCCTTTATCTCAAGAGCATTAAATGTCACCTCCAATCTCTTTGCTAGCAGTGGTATTTTTAAAAATAGTATTAACTTAGGACTACCCAGATGAACAGTTAAGACAAGGTTCTGTGCCCTCCTCTTGCTTCACTCAGCCTTCCTAATTTCCTTTCACTTCACATCTCCCTGTGCAGGAGATGAGCTACAATTACCAGTACTTGGAATTTCAGCTTGACATTTATAGCATCCACTTTAAAATTCAGTGCTCCTACCCACTGCTCCTCAGGAGTGTGAAGACATCCTCCACCCCACTTGTCTGAAGCAAACGAGGACATTGCTGTCACAGGACACCACACAGCTTAATCTTCAGTTTTAACAGATACATCCCTCTAAACTGACTGCTTTGAGGAGCCCAGAACAAGAGCTCTGCTCCAAATAGCTATTCCCTACCATGTTTTATTTCGTGGAATGGTTTGGCTTTGAAGGGACCTTGAAGCCCATCCAATCCCACCCCCTGCCATGGGCAGGGACACCTCCCACTATCCCAGGTTGCTCAAAGCCCCGTCCAACCTGGCCTTGGACATTTCCAGGGCTGGGGCAGGCACAGCTGCTCTGGCAACCTGGGCCAGGGCCTCCCACCCTCACAGGAAGGAGTTTCTTCCCAATATCCCATCTAAACCTACTGTCAGTTTGAAGCCATTGCCCCTTGTCCAAAGTCTCTCTCCAAGCACTGCATGTCCAAGGAGTGACTCGTGGCCATGCTCTGATCCCGCTGCCCGAGTCATGGATAAGCACAGATTTGAGTTACACAATCTCCCTGTCTGGGGAGAAGCCAGGCCAGTGCTCCTGGAACACTTCCCAAGCCAACCACACAGTTCTGCATCCCCACATCCATGGGGGTTTCCTCCTGGGAACCTACAAGAGTTGGATGTGTCCTCCTCCCCCTTTTATCACTTCATTAGCTAAAGGAGCCTGGCTAAGCTGTGCCAGCTCATCACCGAGGCAACCGAGCTCTTCCCATTCATCACTTACTGGAAAACAACATCTGAAGAGCCAGCTTTGCTCCGTTCCCAATGGGATCCCGGCAGGAACAGCCTGGCTGTTCCAGGCAGGAACACTGGCCTAGCTGTGAGCAGAGCCTGGGCAGGTCAGAGCTGCAGAGCTGGCTGGAGATGGTGTTCAAGGAGCCTCACCTGTGATGCAGGATAATCACTGAATCATTCAGGGTGGAAATTACCTCCAGGATCATCAACTCCAACCTTTGACCAAACACCATCACGTCAACTGAACCTGGGCACTGAGTGCCACCATTAATAAGCATAATTAATAATGCTGGCACAGCCTGAAAACACAGGGATATCTGGAATACTGAGGAAATGGAGTAACCTTCTGACTTCCTGATTAAGATTTTTTTAAACTCCAACCTATGCTATAAACCAGATTTCTCTAAAATAAACAGTTTGCTTGGCATTGTTCTCTGACTGAAATATTTCCCTACAATAGTTCATTTTTTTTTGTATGCAAAACCTCAAACTTTTATCCTGACATGGGAAGAATTTACAGTCTACAGTGCTGGAAAAGGATCCTGAAGTGCCAATAATATTTAAATAATATATACTGTGTATATTGTGCATACATAATATATAAAAATGCCATTAATGCAAATACAACATTAATTCCTGGTGAACTAGACAAATTAGGAATATTCCTTTCTCTTCACCTCAAGCACGTTGTCACTGAAGTGCAACAAGAGAAATGTGTGCTTTTATTTAGAGGGAGAGAAAATAAAGGCCCTGGCTTGTTTATACTTGGTTTCCCTTTGTTTAGGATAAAATACTGGAAAGGAGGTTGCTTTTTGAAGGTTGTATTTACATCAGTGACAGCATATAGACTAGGCTTGCAAATATTTATAGAATACCTCCACAATATTGTTGCCTTCTGCAGCAGCACTGTCCAATTCTCATAAATCTTGCTATTTCCATGCTTGCAGAGGAAATGTGGGATTCTCTCATTGCTGCCTGGTGCCTGAGCTTTTGGGAAGAACTTCAGCCATGGCTTGCAAGCTTTTCTCTCCAATCTTAAGGGCTAAGAATATTTTACTTACAGTCTGTGTTTTTATAAACCTGGAATAGAGCAGGAAAAGCCTCCAGGAGCCTGGGTAGTGAAGACATCTCGCAGCTTAGTGCAGAGCCATTGCCTTGTCCCTGCACCTCTGCTCCTGCTGCCAGAGCCCCAGGGGAGAAGAGGACTCCAGAAAGAAAATTTATAAGCTTTGCTGTTGTGCAAAAGCAGCAGGAAGAATAAAACCTTGGGATTTGACACGATTTGAATCCATGAGCCCCATGAGAAAAAAAAACAACCAAAACACGCTTAGCATTTTAACTTGAGCCAAAGGCCTTAATGAGGGGGAGAAAACAGGCTCTGGAAGGAAACATGGGAGGGATCCTGGGGAAAAGGGCTTATATTTTGGTGCAGAACAAGGCCAAGAGCACTCAAACCATGTGTGCACCCCTGCAAAAGGAAGGGAAGTCGCAGAGGGGGAACAAAGCAAAGTGCAAGGGAGGGGAATTGCAGCCCCTTTATTCAGGTGGTCCCACCACATCACCACACTTGACCACATCCCAGCCAAGTGAGGGGCTACTCCCGAGGATTAACCCCAGGAAGCCAAAGCAGCAGGGTGGAAGGATACAGCCCAACAGGTGGGAGGGCTGGAAACCAAACAAGCTGCTCAGGCGTGGGCACAGTGGCCCAGAATAGAGCTGGAGCCTGGAGGGGGGTGGGAGCCTGGCTGTGCTCCCTGCTTCCCAAAAACGGGAATGGCTCAGCACATCGGGATTTACCACGAGGTCTGGAACTGCTTTAGAGCAGGAGAGAGATAGTTAACCAGAACTAGTGCCTGACTGGCTGTTTTAAACACAGCTGTCAGATGGATGCTGTTAATTTGTTTATTCCTTCCTTCCCTGCTGCTCCCAGGGCCGGTACTTCCCCAGGGAATCCACGAGGAGCTGTTCCTCGAGGTGCATTGCAAAGCATGTCAGCAGCAAGGGCAAACGAGCACGATCTGAGATACCACAGATATTGCGGGATATGAGCCTCAAATACACATTTTGGTGGGGCATTTCTACTTATAAACTCGAGAAAAATGGTTTGTATGTTACTCATCACATTCTGGAGGTCACTGGCAATGTTCTTTTAATGTACAAGTGATCACGACTCGTTTGCATTAACACAGAATTTGGCTCCGTGCACCTCAAATTTACTTTGCCATGGATATCTGATCTATGTTAAATGTCTTCACCTATTACTTTAAAGAGGAGGAATTATCCCAGAAGGAAAGAAACCAAGCCTGGAGTTGTTTTTTTGTCATACGCAGTGCCAAGATCTGTTGTGCATTTTCCTGTTAATCACTTTGGGAACCTTCAAGGAGAATTTAATAATTTCAACATGAGATCATAAGTATATTTTTATTAAAAGTTATCAGTATACCTCTTTGTTTAGACCACGTCAGGCAAGTCAATTTTGGCTTCTCTCAGAGAACTTATCAGAAGAATCTAAGGAACACTGCAGTCACTGGTTCCAAAGTAAAGAAGCAAATGAAAAGTAAAACCAAATTCAGCCATTCCAGTAACTTAACCAAGCTTTTATGTCCACACTGACCTACAGAAAGCAAAAGACAAAGGGAATTTCCAGCTAAGCTTGTCTTCCCAGGGCAGTAAACATCCCAGAAAGCCAGGAGCAGCCAAAAGGCCCATTGTACTCTGTCCCTGTAATCCATCTGCCTCTACAGGAGACAAGTTGGCTCCCCGGGCAGAGCAGGAATTTTGGCTAACCCCGTTCACTGCTCAGAGTGCCACTGCACGTTCACTCCACATCCATGCAATGCAAGGCCACAGGGAGCTGGGACGAGGAGGAACTGCTGCTGTGGGGAGCCAGCAAAAGCTGCTGGGAAAGGAAAGCTCAGCACCAGCACCCCCAAACTGCACCCAGGACAGACAGGGCACTGCAGACTGAGGGGAGGAAAGGACTCCAACTGACCATCTCCCACCCACGAGTGCTCCTCAAACCCTCACCTCGGCCATTCAGAGCCCTGGGAAGTCAGAATGAGTCACCACACTGGACCGACCCAGCTCCACAGAAATCCCTCTTGTTACACAGCCTGGCAAGAGTCCAACAGCCACTGGTCCAGATGACAAATCCAGCCAGGAATCTGGAAGACAACACTTCTCTGTTCTTTGGTACCCACGTTCAGCCACAGGAGCACCAGCACCCCCATTTCCACACTTGCTGCATCCTCACTGTAGCTGAGAGATTTACACAGAACAACAGATTCATTTATTATGCAAGAACTAAAAATAATGCCAGACCAAACCAGAGTGAATTCCTTCAATCCCCACTGGGATCCTGTTATTTTCCTCAAAAGTCTCCCTTACTTTACAAATCTCTCCGATAGTTAAAAGACTGAAAGGATCCAAGGAAGCTCACTGAGAAGCTGCCGTTCCCAATTTCAACCTGAAAGGGAAGCACCACCATTTTGCAGAGGGACAATATTTAACGTTTCCAGTGACCATACATAAATTTACCTTTCCCTAGAATGCCTACTGGAATGCTCACAAGCCAACAGGTTGGCTCACAACAGAGAACTTTGGGTTTCTTTTCCACTCTAGCTTGCAAAAGTGTGTTGAAGTGTTCTTGTTAATTTAAATTGCACACTTTCCAAGGAAGCAGCTACACCCAGCTTTTTAACCTCCAACCTCAAGCTGCCTTTTTTAAAGCAACTGTGATATAACACAGACATTTTAGAATCTGAATAAAAAGGAAAGTGTCTTAATGTTCTATTAGAGCACAACTGGACAAGAAAACAAGTGGTTCACCCTAGTTAATAGTTGGTTTAAGTCTTATGAGCTGAGAAAACCTGAGCTTAATCAAGACTTACTTTCAAGATGCTCTATTTTTCTGGCATTACAAACATAGCTGCAATGAGGGGGAGGCAGAAGATTACCGCGAGGGTGTTACAGCTCCTCTGTTGTCTCTTTGAGAGGAGCTGCTGGTGGTTTGCAGCCCCCCAGGGGTGCCTCCAGCATGGTGTTTCCAGGGAAAGGGGACCCTGCACCTGCCACACACAAGATGCACAGCCAGCATTCCCTGGGAGGAACATCCCCTTTGTTACCAAGCACTAGGATATGCATTATTCATTGTTTCCCTCACTCTTCCCAAAGACACCCTGTCCCAGCTGCCCTGAGGTACCTGCAGACACAACAGCCCGAGGCAGGGGGCCCTGGGGTGGGATGTGCCAGGCTGTCCCCACAGAGGGCAGACAGCCCTTCTGGCACCAGCTGCTTCCTTCCACACCGGCACAGCCCAGGGAGATGCTTCATTTACAGCAAAAGAACTGCTTTCCTTCTTGAACACATTACTTCTTCATGATGCTTTTCTCGTGACCTGACATACATTCAAAATACCATTTGTGACAGATCCAATACAAATCTCATTTTCCCCTGGCTTTTTAAGTTCCACAAAGTTATCATTTCACTTTATTAAATACCTCACCTTAAAAAGCGTTCCAAGCCCTGACCCCAAACCACTCCAACAGGAGAGATGCTGGAGAGATCAGCTCAATCTCAGACAAGAGAACCAGACATAACTCTCAACCACAGGCTACCTGATTCCCTCCTCGCCAGCTCTGTAACACCTCTAATTGTTGGGCTTGATAATTTCTATCAATATTAAGAAATCTCGGTAGAAGAAAGATTTCTGGAGTGCAGCCCCCCGAGGGCACAGCCTGTGCTGGGGTCTCTGCACTGTCACTCTGGATGTGCTCACTGAGGAGAAAAACACCCTGAAAGCTCCAAGCCATCCGAGGGAGTCAGCAGAGCATGAACATGAATCTTGGGTCAAGGTTTCTTTGTGTAAAGAAACTGCTCCACAAGGCTCCTAATCCTTGCTGAAATCAGATCTGATCCGTGCTCTTGCTGTTCAGTGGCTCCTGTGCTGTACTGCACCATGTTTTTATGAACTTGATCTGCAGGCTGGCCACCTGACAGTATTTGCCTGTTTATTTGCAACAGCAATAAAGTGAATCAAGAAACAGATTTCCTTCTAGGAAAAAAAAAATAAATTCTTTTTTCCTAGAAAATAAACTCAGTTTAAGAATCCCAAGCTATCACCCTCTCAAGGCAGGGATGGGTATTTGATTCTTGAAGTTCCCACTCACAGAAAGCAAACCAGATTTACTTTATTATTGGGGATAATTGGCTTGATCTTTCCACCTGAACTTCCCATTTGTTTTGGACACTTCCCTGCTGACTCAGAATCTGCCCTTTAACAGCACATGCTTTTGGTGTCGAGAGTTCCAGACCTGAAAAAGTAGAATAAAAGCAGAATTCTACTGAAGGCAGCATCTTGTTGCTACTGAAGTCAACAATAACATTCATAATGAGCACAGGGAGACAGACTTGACCTTTTTACAGCATTTACACAAAGAACTACAAATACTTACAAGAAATAAACATCTAAGGAAGCCCAAATCAAATAAAGCATCTTGGAAAGACAATGGTTCCACACGTTTCCAAGTATCCCTAAATGAGTCTTGTCAGTAACTACTCAGGAGCACCTCCCCCTGCACCCATTTTCACTGTTTTTGTTTATGCTTTATCATTTCTTAACTACAGCAGGTTTGGGTATTTTAAGGTGCTTGGTAAGAAAAGAACTATTGGCAAAGCGTAAATGTGTTCCTAAAACCCATCTTGCCTCCCCCCCCCCCCCCCCCATCTTCCCTTCAAGCTTCAGGGGCTGTCAAGAAGTATCAGACATGTCATTTGTTTTCTGAAATTTATGCTGTTTTCTTTCTTTCCCTTCCCCCTTTTTTTGAAGTTTTCTGTCTGGACAGGGATTGTGATGTGAACTGAGAGCTACAAAAAATCCTGAAAAACCCACAAATTTCACTCTTAGCTAATTTTACTGAAATTTATGCACAAATATTTCATTAACCTTATGCCTGACAAAGCTTGGAGTTTGTAGCTAATTGCCTCATTAGGACACAACAGGGAGAGTATGGAATGCTACCAGGCTAATCAAGATTATCTACTTGGAAATTAATTTTCTTTTCCATTACAAAGCTCACACACAACTCACAAAAAGGGCTGTCCAAGAGCATTCATGGAATTCATGGATTCAGGACTATAGTCCAAGGTTATTTCCTCTTTGGAACTGTAGAAATAAGTCAAATGAAAACTCAAACGAGAGCCCAGGATTTAAGTATTGACAGATCTCTTACTACTCTGGTACAAATCCTTCTGTCCTTTCTCCTTTGTCTCCATGACACAAACAACCTTTATTCCCTTATGTGAGTTTGCTTATTTATCCACACATTCTGATACAGTACATAAATACTACCATGCTTCCTTCATTCTTAATCCCCTCAAATGGATAAAACTCTGCATTTCAGCTTTAAGTATGATTATTTCCAGCCTGTTTTTAACTGCTGGACGTTGCTCATGACTTACCTTTCCAGTGATGGAAGGTAAATCCCCAAAATTCATAAGTATTGGTGGGTCCATTTCTTAAGAGTCCTTCACCTTTGAGGTGTATGTTAAGATCAGCTCAGTGACACCTGTGACATCCAACCACTAAAACAGCTTCCTCTTTGGGATAGTAATTTATAAACCTTTTTAAGCCAAGGGCCTGAACCCTTACAGATATAGCCCAAAAAATGGTAATATCTCTAACTCAGGGATGAAGTTTTCTCCTTTATCAAGTCTGGATTTAGCTCCTGACACAAGAAATCCAGCAGGAACTTGAAGAGGCAACACCCTTTTTAATCCAGACAAAAAGCAATGTGATCACAGCTGAGATCCGGAATATTTCATTAAATATTAATGTCTGCTGCTTTGCTCCTACAGTAGCAGTAAAAAGATAAAAGCAAAGCACAAAAAAAACCCTGCCCAACTAATCAAGATGTAGCTGATGGATGAGAAATAAGCCTTGGCCTCCTCTCCCTGCCTTCCAAGGTGAGTTCCAGCACCAGGTCCATCCACAGCTCCTCAGCTGTGCCTGGAGATGGACAAAGAGCTGGGAACTGCTGGAGCAGGTTCCCTGCAGAACCCACGGCACTGCTGGATGCAGATGCTGCAGGACACCAGGAACAGGGTCCCTATCTTTCACAAAACACAAACCTCTGCCTTTACTGGGAAGGAAGTCACACATTTTCCCCAAATTTACAGTTGATGCACCACTGGTGTGACCAGCAAACATCAACTGGCCAAACCCTGAAGCAACAGGGAAGACAATGAAATCTGTTGTACCTAAATATACACACAACCCTCCCAAGATTAATTAAAGCTGAACAGGGAGAGCTCCAAGGAGAACAAATTAGCAGAACAGTAAACTATGCATAAACAATTGAGGCCTTTATCTGCACAGATCCCTTTAATGCAGTCACATTTACCACGAGCACACCGGACAGAACAGTTCCAGGGCTGCAGCTGTAACAGGAACCAGAACAGTCCCCCAGTTCTGATGGAAACCTGGCTGCACACCAGGCCCAGACACCACTGAGGGGGAGGAGGGAGCACTGCAGTTATACAGGGACCAACCTTCTCGTGTCCCCAGTTTTTCTCTCTTTATTCCCCTCCCAAGCAGAGCTGATGTCCAGCACCACCTCCCACCTGCTGAGGAGTTTCCTTGGTTGCTGGGTCCTGCAGAAGGCAGGAGCAGCATCTGCACTGCAAAGTCTGACATCAGGGGTAAGACCTGAGCCAGAACATCTCCAGTGTGTGAGTAGAAGATCAGGTGACAGGGAACAAACCCCCCTTAGGGCCCATACGCTCAAACATGGAAGCCAGAGAAACAGAGAACTAGGTACACTTTCCACTCCTGTGCTTCTATAAAAATACTTTTGTAGGCTGGTCCCAAGGAACAGCTCTCAAAGTAGGGGATTTTTATGTAAAATGTGATAAAGGGCCTAAATCCGTGCTGTGATGTTACTATGCAACATTCAAACCGCACTCCTTCCTCACATGTTCTGAAAGTAAATCCAGTTGGAAAGGAAACTTCCAGTCCCAAGCAATTACTGCGTACTGACAGTTCTTCAGGGCACCTCAGCGAGCCCTGGGAGAGGCTGTGTTTGCCATGGAATGCAAAACACTTCCCTTATGGCAAAATTCCTTCAGATAATGAAACTGTTGCATGACAGATGCTGCCTAGAGAATACAAATCAGCCCAGCTCATCAAAAGAATTTTTCTGAAAGCAAATTATTTCTCATTAATTATTACTTTATATACATTCACCACATTTACCAGCCACTTCAGACAAGTTTATGTCTCTGCAACTGATACCGAGTCCTATGAAATAACACAAAATAAACGAGGCATGACTATAAAAGCCACGTTTGTACCATATTCCTTCCATGAATCTCAGTCAGAAACACAGGATTTCAGCAAAACCCCTAAAAACCCCAAACCAAGAACTTCCATTTTCCAGGAGTTCCAAAGCATTTTGAGCTGCCAAGTGGAATTAAGCACCAAAAAAAAGCCAGAAGACAAACCTTGTTAATATATTAGAACCAACCCCTCCTCCCAATAATTAACAAGTTATTTATTGAGCTGTTTAAGAAATCCAAGTCTGTCTCACCCTTCATCTGCAATTAACTTCATAATGAAGCAAAAATTCTTCAGGCCTCTGCATATTTAAAACCCTTAAGTAACTTTCTCCCATCTGAGACGATGCAAATGAAATCCAAATCCAGTTGAACAAGCCATGATGCTGTGTCTGGTGTCTGTTCTACTGCCATGCTGAATGTATTTTCACTTTTCAACCTGATGCCTCAGTAATGCAGACCAGATCTCCAAATGACTAAGAATACCAAACAGCTTGGTTCTTCAGTGATGTTTGGCATTTTTATTCTCTTCAGTTTATTAAATAAAATCCCAGGAAATTATATTACCAAGGTACTGATATATATTGTAAAAATGAAAAGAAAATCATGGGGTGTTTTCTCTTGCCCCAGACAAAGCACTGAGGGCTTTGAAGAATTCAGCAGTTAACGCAATTAGTTAGGATGCAACTATAAATCACATTCCACTTGGCAGTATGTGAAATTTCAGACACACAAACCCATGAACTCTGATCCAAACAAGTAGGGGCATGCAAAAACCAACACATTTCCTTAAGAAGGGTTTTACCTACACTGGTGTATTGCTATTACTATTACTGCCTAAATTGTAACAGCCCCTGCACGACACTAAGGGCACAATCACGGTTGGTTTAATACTTTAATCTGACAGAATTTGAGTATAACGCGAGACATTTTTGTGGAAATAATCCTTTGATATTCCCAACAAGTTCATCTTGCGCAGACACTAATTAAACCATTTTAAACACTGCTCAACTAGAAAAAAAGAAAAGCTTTTGCACTCTGGGGCCTCAGAAGAGGTCGATGAGGTAGCAAGGCTGGAGCTGTAACAGGGGAAGGTTCATTCACTGAGTAAAGGAGTTATAGTTAATAACAATTACTAGTTGCTCTGTGAGTAGAAAGTAATCCTTTCCACCTCCTCACTCCATGTTGCTGAAACATCATTTTCCATTAAAGCTGTCAAGCAGCTTTACCAAAACCAAAGGGTTTAATTACACTCAGCAGTCCCAAAGCTGCTGTCTCTTTCGGAAAAAGTATTCTTCAACTTCAGCCACCAAAAGAAGATGAATATTTCAACTCGTCCCTTTTCTCATGGCACTGACTCCCCTGCAAATAGCTGGAAAACAGCACTCTGGGAGTGTAGTTGGTAAGAGAAGTATCTAGAAGGCACCAAAGAGCTACTTCTACATATGCAAGTAGATTGACACCTAGTGTGAAAACACTGAACTACAGAGCCTCTACTGCACATCTACAGGGAGTAACTTCAGTTAAATGTACACGTATTTGGTACAGTGCCACGAGAACCAAGTCCTGCAAACACAACCACCTTAAAATTGTCCTTTTTTTTTTTTTTTTTGATAGATACCCAGAGCCAAAAGTGTTGTACCAGTGACTGAGAAGTGCAGCTTCCAGCAGAGCAGAAATGAGACGTCAGCAGAGAATCAGAAAAAGGAAATGAGAAAAATCAGGGAAGGAACCCTGATATGAGCACCAAGACAGAGGAGCACAGGCCAGCTGGTCAGGGACAAGGTCTCCCCAGCTCTGGATAAGGTGAAGTAGAGCAGTTAGAGACAAAGGCCTGCATGATTCAATATTAGAATTTACGGCTGAAAAAGATCTTGGATGCTTTCATTCGACTCAAGGACTGACGAGGAGTGGTGTCAATAGTCTCCAGGCAACTGTGTCCTTTAGCAAAAGAAACAGAGGCAGAAAAGACAGTCAACGTATTGTAGAAGAGATAAAAGGCTTTTCATAGTCATTCCACTGCCTGGTATCAGCACCATTATCCTGGAATTCAGCTTATTAAATATATTCAGGCAAAGGCATTTTCACTCCTGCAAAGCCACCTCAGAAGTCACCTCTTTGCTCCCACCAGTACTGGTGGCATTGGCGGAGATTTTGGACCTAAACACATTTTTCCTGGCAGTTTCAGCCCTTTCAGACCTATTTGCACATCCTTGCCTTTAGTAATTTAGCAAAAGCAGTATCTGAAAGGAGTAGTTTAAAAAGCTGATGGAAGAGCATCCACTCCACAACTCCCAACTCATTTATAACTCATTTTCCACAACAATATTCTAATATCTGTCTCGAGCCCAAAAGCACCAATGACTAATTGTATCCTGATAACCCACTGCCCCAGTTGATGGTTAATTGCCAAAATTAATTACTTTTGCTGAGTAAATATGATTCCTTACCCTGACAATGTGTTACTCATTAAACAACTGACAAATCCTGCTGTTGTGGATACGACCAAAGGGTTGTTTGCCCTCTGGAAAGCTCAGGACTCAGGGGACCCTGTGCCTGATGAGTCAGGAGCGAGCCATGACTTCAGGAGAAGCTCTGGAAATGGCAAATGCATCTGGAAAAACGAAACCAGTGCCGCTCCCTGCGCCATTTCTGCAAGGACACAGAACTCAGCTACACACTGAGCAAAACTTTCCTGACAGTAACGACACTGTACACGCCAAGTCAACTGGAAAATGGTTCCTTGGCACCACTCAAACCCTACAGAGCTCTAAAGGGGAAGCTAAGGAGAATTCACTCGACCCCAGAAGCCCTGCCAATCTCCAATGTATCCAGCTTTGCCGCTCAAACTGAGCATTTGCAGAAGTTACAAATACAAAAATCCCATCCATTTTGTTTTGTGCTTAAAGCCAAACAACCTGAGAAACTGAACTGAAAAAAAATTCAGATTTTTCAGCTCAACCAACTGATTCAGGACCTATTTTCTCTTATTTGGCATTAGTATCACACTGGGTCTGATCAAAAGAAATAAGATTTATATATATCACAGCCTTACTTGAACAGAATTGTTTCCTTTATTTTTACCATCCTTTTTTCTTTATTAGTGAAAACCAGACACCAGAACAAAGTGTGCAATGAACCTGAACAGAACAAGAAATACCTGGAAGTTATTCACAATACTCTTACTATCTCCTTTTCACTAAAGATTAGCGATAATCCCACGTGTTCAGATGTATTAATCAAGTATCAAAAAAAAAATCACGAGACCAGCTGAAATCTTATGGGGTCTTTAAGCCAAAATTCACATACTTTGCTTGCCTTTGGGTCTTGGCATTATCTCGGTGCCAACTTGCTCTGCAATACATAACACTGAAAACCTTTCTTTAAAATAGAATTCCAATTCCCATGTAACAGTTTTGTACCAAGCACTGGGGCCTTGAGAAAAAGCAAAGCATTGTCACAAAAACATTGTTATCAATGCAGTCAATCAAGATGCTGTCACTGAGTCATGAGTGAATTATATATTACCAGGGTGCCTGAAAACAGGTTTAAAAAGCCCTGTTCCCTACAGAGTTCATTAACTAAAAACTCATCTCCCTTTCTAGACTTTTTTTTAATTCACCAACTAAATCACACCAGAAGTTACTTGTTAGAGCGATAGCCCTCTTGGCATACTTTCTCAAGTTCTAACCCTCTCTTCCAAAGGAATTTAATTTTTAACCTTTCTTAAAAAAAAAAAAAATCTTTCCATCAAGAGCCATATGCTCTGAAAAAAAACCCCTTCACGAGGCTCTCTATTTTTTTATTTATCACTAGGCAGCTTAAATTTCATCAAGGCAGAATTTCTTTGTCATCCAGTCACTCTGCCACACTACAGGGGTATAAATATAACCAAAACCCTCAACTTACATTGCCACAAGAGGCTCTTGCTTCCTGTCAGGCTGGAGTGGAGCCAGGACACACAAGTGCCCCTGGATTTGAGTGTCTGCTGGGCTCCAGACAGCTGCCCTTTCTGTTGCAGAGGGACAGAATCGTGGGCACAGAAATACAAGAACCTGCTCCTCCTGCCCATCTGGGTTTGGCTTTTTGAGCTGGTTACAGAACCAGAACTAATGTTTTCTTTTATGTCAGCATTTAGAGGACTTCACCGTATTCCTTCCTCTTCAGCAAACCCCAGGATCAGTGTAAGAGCCCTGCAGAGGATCCATTATTCCTGCCTAGCCTGGGGGGACACAGCACAGCCCTTGCGTTTTGTGTTCCTGGATTTAGATGTGACCTTGAGATTGATTCCCAGAGCCATTGGCACCTTGCAGTGCTGATCCCCTCGAAGAGCAGAGGCAGGGTGGGAACAGGGTTGCCAACCACAATGGCTTAAACAAGTGGCATTGACATGGACTGTGTGTTCCACCCTCGGCAGCCCAGGGCACCTCTGGGCATTCCTTTCCCCACTGGAGGATTTGCCTGATCCCCTGACAGCTCAACATGCCCATCCTGGCCTGTATTTTAAGAGGTGTAGATCAGGGAACTCACACCCACCTAGAGACAGCTGTTCTGGGCTAACCCTTGCTACATCCCAGGTATGGCTCCACTGACATCAGCACATTACTGAAGGCACACCAAACTGACCTCTCCTCTTTGTCCTTGGAGGTTTTCTCTAACAACAGCAACAATAAGCAAGTGCCTGCCAGGGAAACCACGGCTGCAAACAAACACTTGGCTGCCCTGGACACGACCAAAGGGACACAACCAAAGCCTCACATGGCCAGAGGGACTCACAGCCACTGCCCCCAGTGCTCTGGCACATCTGCTCCTGCTAGTCACTGAAACACCAGCCACACAGCTCAGATCACCTGCAAAGAACAAAACAACATCCTATTTCTGTCAGGTCCCTGTGTCCCAAAGCACACCCTGATTTCTGAACAGGCCAAAGGGAGCAGGGCAAGTGCATCCCATAATAAGTGCCATGACGCAGGCAGGGAGATATGCACAGGCACAGCCTCGGTGCAGGCACCTGGGCTCTGTGTTCCTACAGCAGCCACCCATTCCAAGGTCTGTGGCATCACTCTGGAGAGCCACATCAGCTGGAAAAACACTGAGAGCGTTTCAGGAAGTTCTATTTTCAACCCCCTTGGTAACACAGACCTCTTTTAGGCCTTCCTACAGGAGTCACGTTCCCAGTGACACCATCCCCTGGGGAGAAGACAAGTTTCCATGCAGGACTCCAGCTAAAGGCATGAAGTTCATTTTTTATCTCCATTTGGGAGGATAATTAAAGCCCAGTCAGGAAGTGCAGAGTTAATAACAGTGGTTTCCTCAGGGTAAAGGCCCAGGGAAGGGTCCCTCAGTGATCCCTGCACAGGTCACAGTGCTGTCCCACAGCTCCAGCATCCCCTCCCACGCCAATCCCACAGCAGTGTTAACCCACAGCCACCCCTGCCAGCCCCACACTCCTTCCTGCCCCAGCCCCTCGTGCTCTATGCTTGGCAATTCCCATGTCTCCAGCAGGCAAACCTCACGTGTCTGACAACTAGAAAACTCAAGGTAGTTTTTAAATCTCTCAAACACAGTCAGGCAGAATATTCAGCATTTCTCAGAATGTATGGGGCTCGCTAAAACACTAAAATCGACAGCCTTCCACATGTTTCTGGTTGGGAGTAACAGGAAAATCCCTCAATATCAGCTAAACCACACACTTAGTTGAATGGATTTTTGTTAGCCTAAATTTACTGAATAATTGTGACTGAACTCAGGCAAAAGAGCATTCAAGGATAAGAATATACAATTTTAATGAAAGACCATGGGTCTGGTTTTTTTAAGTGTTCATCCACGGGTGTGCAAGCCCTGGGAAATCTGCTGTGTGGACTCAGAGCAGAGAAATCCTGCTGCTGTCCTGGTGCTGCACCAAGCCCCTCTAAAAGGATAATGCAGACAGCATCACATTTCAGAAGAGATTTCCTGGGTGCCTGCTGAGCTGACCTTGTTTACAGGCACTCACTGAAACGAGTAATTGCTCGTATGTTCCCCTCCACACTGGATTTTCTGCCTATACCATCCAGATGGACACGAGCCAGAAAGAAAATGTCTATGTAATTACCCAATTAATTATTATTAGTGCTAGCATTTAACAAAAAAAAAAAAAAAAAAAAAAGCCAGCTGGCACACTAACAATTGCTGCCCTTCTGTTGTGCAAGGACTACAAAAGGCATGTTTGGATTTTGTGGCTACTAACAAGGAAAGTTAAACAGTTCTGTTTTAAATTAATCACAGGATCAGAAGAGCAGAGAACGGAGCAGAAATCAGGAGACAACTGAAACTAAGAGTCAGCACCAGATCTCCTGAGTGACTGAGCCAGTCAGGTCATCTCTGTGCTACAGGTTTACATCTGCAAATTAATCCTCTCATTCTCTAGCTCCATTCCTTAATTTTACTGCCTGTTCTCTGGTCACAGGACTCATGTTGGTAAGGGGATCTTGACTGACTACAGCCTATCATTCTTTTCTTTGTACTGCTAAAGATCAGGGGAATTTGGGGATTAGAAAGACGGGTTTCTCCTGGACCTGGCAAAACCCCACTGCTCCAGCTGGGCCCGAGGAATCAGCTGATTCAATAATGCAATTATACAGTTTAAAGCAGTCCAAAAGCAGTTTGTGGAAACTAGATGAGAGCATAACATATCCTGAAATTGTGAGCAGTGCTTCAGTGGTATTAACCAATGCAGAGCCCCAAACTTACAGGGAGAAACTCTGTTCTAAGGATTAGCACAGGACTGGATATCCACAGTCCCACAACTCCTTCAGCTCCATCACAAATTTGCCATAAGAGACTGTACTGAATCTGCTGTGCCCCAGTTCCTCCACAATACAGGAGTGATCCATATGCAGCCTCTCAACTGAATTATTTTCCATTTTAATTTAACAAAACTGTTCACGTGTTGTAGGAACTGGACAGTACAGAAACCTGGAACCCCAAAATCTATTAGATCCTGATCTCCAGCACATCCCAGCAGATCCCAGTGAAACCCCAGGCACAGTCAGCACTTCAATCTGAACCCAAGCAGAGATGTATCTCATTTCACCCAGGCTAATATTCAGCACTTTCCCCTGACTGAGAGGATGGAGCAGCCAGAGGAAAGCTGAAAACACAAATAAGGCCAACTGTGACAGCAGGGTTCATCCCTGGGACAGCATTCCAGCAGCTCTGCTCTCCCCAGCAGGTCCCACAGCAGTGTGAGGACTCCTGCCCAGAGTTCCTGAGGGCAGCAGTATAACACAGCAATTCATCTCTAACAAAAAGGGCTGCAGCCCTCCAGCCCCCAGACTAACAAGGAAGAGCTCAGTTTGCAGCCCCAGCTGCTGGGTGTAGCCTGCAAGAGCAGGGCACAGGTCTGGGACTGGCAGCAGCTTTTCCCCACCACTCCTGGGATAGCCAGTCAAACCAACCTCGTTCCCCTAAACTCTTGAAAATCCCCCTGCAAAACACCAGCCTCCTGGATTTACTGAATCCTTAATGCCTCCCCCGTGACAGTGGGGCAGAGTTGTGCTGTCTGAGGAGTTTCTAGTGCTGCCCTTGAAATCTGATTTCCAGGAAGGGTTCAGAAATTCCAGTAAGCAGGGCCAGAGCTCAGGATTAGCATTTGTACAGCGGAACTGCAGTGCAGGAGAGCTCCTCTGTGCCACATCAAAGCTGCTCACATCCAAAAATATGAGGACTGAAATGTCATTAAATGATTGCTGAAAGATCTACAAACTAGAATAGATTAGGGGTTTGCTCCAGATGGTTTGTTTTCTAGCATGTATTAGAATTCTGTGGCTTATGGAGTCAAAAAGAGAAGGAAAACTACTCATTCAGGACCCTCTTCCTTTACAATGTTCATTGGAAGCCCAAGGAAACTTTGTCCAAACTGAGTATCAGCTGCTCCGTTTTAAATCAGGCATTAATTAAATTTATTGACTGGTTTTTTCTAAATTAAAAGCTTTCTTTTTTTTTCATTGAGTTCTGTCCACTTTCCAGACTGATTTTCTTTGTTCCTTCAGCAGCAGGGAAACAAGCAGGAAGAGCCCTGAGCACCACGAGAGCAGAGCACGGATCTGAACAGCAGTGGAAAGCATTCGAGGTGCACAAGCAGAGCATTCATTCCACATCAAAGCAGGCAGCTGTTCCACCCCAGCTACAGAAAAACAGCTCCAAGAAACCCAGCTTGGAAAAGAAAGCTTCTAAGGCAGGGACTACATGAAATCAGCTCAAGAGCAAAAGGCTGTCAGACCAAACCCAGGGGCTCCTCCAAGCTGATGTGATTCTTTCTACAGAGACTCAACGATCCTCTTCAGAGGGGCCACAGAAAGACAAAGATACAAAGAGGAACATTAACCCTGCAAGAGAGTTGGGAACCTCCAGCTCTGTTCCAAGGAAACATCTCAGGGCATGGCACTAAGCCAACAAACACTGTATTTCCCTGGAGAGCGAGATGAGGGAGCAGAGGAAGGAACTGGGAAAAAAGAACAAGGTAAAATTGAGTTATAATCAAGTTACCCACTGATACATTTTTCCACTGCTGCAATGCACTAACAGCAGCTGAGAGCAGAGCAGAAGCAATTCTGACTTTTCTGCTGTTGGCAAAGGGTGCGTCTTAAGCAGATGAGTGTGAAACCCACTCCCCCTCTGTAAAAATATGGTAAATAAACCAAACACAGCTTGTCAGTGAATCAAATCAGCACTACAGCATTTTGGGGGATAAAACAAACAGGCATCTCAGCAACATCGCTAGCCTTCAGAGGCCTCTCCTCATCAAACAAGCTCTAACCTGCTCACACAGCATGGCATAAGGGACAGGGATTTTGGTTACAGTCCCAGATTCCCACGGCTAAGGAAGTGTTTGCATCCTGGAGACGATGCTTTTCTCCACCAGAACAGTAAGGTCAGCAGCAGCAAGATTCCAGGCTTGTGCATGATTACAGCAGTAAATTCAGGTGTAACTCCACCCACTGAGCACAGGGTTCACAGCTCATACCTCCCATCGTGCAACTTTAACATCAGCTCACTGCTGCTTTCTCCTGTGGATTATAAACACCTCCAAACCCACAATAACACCCTTCATCCCTCTTAAGACAGAAAAATAGTCATAACAGGCTTGTTCCCTACCTATTAATTTTCAAGTACCAGCACACACACAAGGAAAACAAAAAAATTGCCATTCTGAAGTTGTTCCTTTTTGTTAATACTATATAGATTATATATAATCTATATATATATAATATAATAGAACAGCCACATTAGTTGGTTGTTATTTTCACAACTTGTTTGAAACACCACATTCAGCACAAGTTCCAAGAAAACCTACACTAAGTACATGCTTTTATTGATAATTACTGGTTTGTTGGCACAAATTTATTTTTGACTGCTTGCAAAAATAAGCTGGGGTTCGAAAGCCATTTAAAAATCCTGGTTTAGACTGAACTTTTACTCATTAATGTCTCTATTTCAGTGTTGTGCTGGAGCACGAAGGACATGTAAAACACTTTCTTCAGCACAAAAAGCCACAATAACAGCACTGAACTGCACCACATCCTCCTGTATCAGCAGTAACAGAACACCTTCACTCGGGAAGTATCAAAGCATTACATGTGGTCCCAGTAATATCAACAATAAAGAATGTATAAGTGCTCAATAAAAAGCCGCCAGTGGAAATCATACATAACTCTAATTTCTATTTTGAAACCAGTCTCCCACAAAGCCCCAGCAATCCTGCACAGAGTTGCTGCAGAACAGTTATTGTGGTTTAATTAAGATGAATTTAGAGTCAAAACAAGTTTGACTTCTCAGTGTGGATGAAAGGCAGATCACTTCTAGTTATGCAAGAAAATGCCTCAACTGAGCGTTCAAACAACAGCTCCCCTTGCCTGTGTTTACAGTACAATCCAATACAACCCTGCAATCCTCCCTGCTTTTAACTGTGCCACAGGGATTTTGGAATTGAGTGTTTCCACAGACACCCCTCAGTTAAGCCAGTGAAAGCCTGGAATTCTGTAGCAGAGTCAGCCTTGGTGAACTAACACTCCAAAGGATTTGGGAGTGCAACACCCACCAGAGACAGGAAGAAAGTCCAAGATCACACACTGAGTTTTCTAAGACACTGCATGAACTAAAACACTTTTTATTCCAGATGCACAATTCCAGAACTTCAGGCCTGCTTAAATGCAGGGATAGTATCTGGTAAATGCTTTATAAACATAAAAAGTAGCTTTGTGTCTTCTCTGTATCTAATATTTAAACAACTATTAATATGCCCCCTGGTAATGAGACCAGGAATGCAGGAGACCCACAGCAACTCTTCTTCTCCCCCCTGTTTAATAGGCCTACGAACATGCACAGTGTGGAACACCTTCCAATCGCAGCGAACAAAAGGAGTCCTGGGGCTGCCAGTAAAGCAGCTCGTGTTTATGGTATGAGACAAAACTAAACCATGGATTTCAGGGTAATGGCTGGGACAATTAAACCCTGCCCAAACTCAGTAACCTTACATGTCAACAGGGACATGGGCTCTTCAACAGCACCTTTTGTTTTAGTCTCAAATCAGACTAAACTGCTCAGCCTGCACTCCTTGAAAGAATCCAGTACACAAAAGGTGACAAAAAATGAGGATTAAGTTCTTATAGACAGTATTTGGTAAATCCTAAATAGTTATTTCCACTATAAGTCTATGTTTAGCATAGAAACAAATAATTTCTTTATAGAAATATATAACTATGAGACTTCAGTGATCAGAAAGCAGACACTTGATAAGGAATTCCAATTCCACTGAGCTACTGCAAGCTCACAATGACTGTAAAAATGGCTGGATTAAAAAAGTCTCCAAGGTCACCCAGGGCAGCTGAAGCAGCAGGAGCGTGGGGAACATTTTTGCACTATTCTATATGCAGAGACCTGCCCATGGATAAAAGCTGCCGTGGTTTGTGGCAGATGAGAGCGCAGGGACGATCCAGCACAGTGGAAAGCAGAGGAGCTGTGCCAGGAGGACACATTTGGGGCTGTCCCTGGTGGGCTGGGTGCCCTCCAGGGCAGTGACACCTCTGCCTTCAGCCCCTGCAGCCCACAGGGAAAAGGGCCTTTTCCTGGGCCCCAGGACAGGAATTCCCTTGGGACACTGCTGGACAGCCCCGTGGCAGGGGCAGCACAACCAGCCACTGGGCTCCGTTCCATGCTGGAAGCAGGCACAGCTCCCTCCTGCCCCTGAGGAACAGCCTCTGGGGTTCCCTCCCATAGGCCAGCAACAAAAAACTACCTTCTCACTCACCTGGCCCACCCCTGGGCTTTTCATCAGAGTGCAGTTGTTACAACAAACTCATTAGTTCATCTACCTAATCTCAACTGCGAAAAACCCCAGAGAACAAGGTTTAATCCCATTCTTTCCCAGGTCATCATCAACAGTTGAGTAAATTTAATTTACAGATCAATAACTAGCACAATTCACAATTTATATTGTCAGTTTTCAGCAATAAACAACCATAGATAAGAAATTATTACCTCAAGCATTCACTGTGAAGAGACCGTCACATTTACCATTCTATTACCCACATAGGCTATGCCTCAACAATTTTGTTTTCCAGTATACATTAGTTTTACCTTTAAACAAAAACGTATAACCAAACCCAAGAAACCTGTGCTTGTTACAGTTGGACCCACACTGAATTAAAAAAATCCCATTTCCTGTCATCTGAGTGCTACTGATTCCCACTGTAAACCACCTTCAGCAGGGATTAATGTAAAAAAAAATTGAGCAGAAAATTTTAAAATATTATTATTACATTTAATATTTGGTACATAAACTCAATCCTAAAATGGACAAAATCTCAAAACACAGACTAAATTATATTCATTTTATATGTCAACACCAATTGAGTATTAAGACCTAGAAATATGCTCAGTTATAGTCTAAATAAGGAGGGTAATTTTTCCTGGCATTTAGTTCAGTTTCATGCCCTCAGGGCTGTTCCCTCCAAACAATTACAAATTATATTGAGGAAGAAAATTCTTCAGTGTCAGCTGGTACAGAGAGGAACCTTGGATACACCTGACTAATGAAAAACAGTGGCAGGTGTAACAGTAACTAAGAAAAAGAGTCTTTTTCTCCCCTTTCACATTGCAAAAATGTAAGTTTTTCTATGCAAATACACATTGAAGTAATTTAAGTCTTGTGCCAGTTAAATCTTAATGAATATTAATTCTTCTTAACTGACGCTGATATTAAAAATTACCCCATTCAAACAAAGTTAGCATTAATTTCCTAATTAGAGCCGATTTCCAAGACAAGCCATATATATTTAGAATCCTGCCTTTCCTCAGGCACAGGAAGAACACTTGCTGTCTTGTCTAAAATGTCCTAAGATTCCATATTTTAAGGTGTCAGCCCGACTTGAAATCTTGGGTTTTTGGCAGAAATTCTGGATCTGGCAACCCACTAAGACCCTTAATCTTCCTTTTTTAATGGCTAACTGAGTGATATGTCAAAGTTCAAAAAATTCCCCATGGAAAGCGAGTTGCAGGCTGTCAGTGCAGGTTGCCATGGCAACAGCCACCATGACTACACAGCTCCAACCTTATTTAGTGAATAAAAGGGAAAAAATAGCACAGATACAACAGCAAAAATCCCTGTAATGTAAGTATCCCTGAAAAAAAAAAAAACAAGCAAATAGGACTAAAGACTACCCTCCCTTACCTCTTTTTTATCATCAGCCCATACCTGGAAAAAAAGGTTTCAGTTTCCCATAAAACCTTATTTATTATGTTTTAGGAATGGTGCAACTCTGTTACATTTGTGCCTTGAGCATCCTCTGGCTTGCACACAGGTAAAACACGGAAAATGAGGCTTCTGCATCAAAGGATAATGGGTGTGATGATCTATGTGGAGCAACAGCAGCAAACAGAACAGGGCTATGAAATGCAGCAAAGAAAAAGGTAGTGAGGAGAAAGATGGATTCTACCGTGACAGGCTAAAAATAGAATCCCTTCAAACACAGCATGGGTGGGTGAAGGCACTTCCAGAACCAACAGCTCCATCTAGAGTTAAACAGCAAGGGATATTAAAGCCACCTGACAGGTAAAGAAGGTTCTTGAGTCTTCTTAAAAACACCTTCCAAAACATTCTGTAACCTCCCAATTAAAATCAAAACTTTGCTCTTAAGTACATCATCTAAAACTTACCTGATCTGAGAAAATAAAAGTTCTGTTAAAAACAAACTGAAGACAAAAAGAAAATATTCAAAATCGAAATATGTTTTCATCCATGTTGTGGACTTCCTGCAGCTCAGTGAGATCCCAACTGCAGCCCCAGCTTCGGGGAGGTCGGGACATTTTTCCAGCTTTCAGCCTGGCTTTACCACCATGGAAGGGATCAGCCTCCACACACCACCCCCCAAAAACTCATACCCACATTCAGCAAATACAACTTCCTGCACGTCCAGTGCTTTCCAGGCCCCACTAGTTCACACTTATTTCAAGTTTCCAACTGATTTTTGCAGAGCCAGGATGCCCCTGCCAAGCTGTTTGCTCCAGGAGAAGCTGTTTTGCTTTGCACCTTTCAAAATAATTAATTATAATCATATTTTAAGTCTGTTTGTCTTCCAGTTCCTCCCAAGTTGCATCTTACCCTGCAGCCTATATTTCCAACGTGAAATAAAGCAGCAGCAAATGAAGACAACTTTACTTGTGCTGAATGTGTTTTTAAATGAGAAATTACCCCAAGAAATGGAAGCCAGACTCTTATTACCCCACACAGTCAATTTTATGTACCAAATTAACCTTAGGAGTGGTGCACCAACGCATGGAGTTTACTAAATATGTAGAGGTTACTGACAAAGTTCTTTCAGAAAATAAATAGAAACCTCCTCTAGGAAAAGAGATTTCCCGGGGTTTGTAAATTTTTTACAGCCCAAGACAAACAACCTCATGTTAAAGACACAAAACAGGAGAAAGTGACTACAAATCATATATAAAATTCTTTGCTGGAAAGTGTAACACCATTTTCTGTGCAAAGCCGACTTACCTTTATCCAAGTCCAGCTTTGAAGCAATTCATGGATGGGAAGGAGTTGGCAGAACACGCACTAATAATTGCCCATGTGAAAAAGGAAAGTTTTACCCTCACTCCTTCTTTGTTGAGAGAACAAAGCCCTGAAGGATTTTTTAAATCTCCCAACAATCTCCACTTGTACCCTTGCAAAAAGTGATAGTTGGAAGAAACTGAATTGGACTCTGTGTTTTTTCAGGCATCATTTCCTCAGTGATTGCTTTAAGCTTCTAGAAATTGGCAATTTAATAGAGAAAATTATTACTCATTCTTTTAGAGACACCAAAATACTTCAAAAATTATTTCCAGATGGTAGAGACTACAGGTCTTGGCTGAAGTGTGTATTTATGTATTAGGTATTTTAAAATCAGGGAAAAAACATTTAAACATGAGTTTACATAAAATTCATTCAAGTACAGGCTGAACAAGCATTTCAAGAAGTTCTTCTGTGTGTTTCTTAACAGAGAAGTTTTGATGAATTAAAACCCCCATAGGTTTTTTCTTCATTTCACAATAAATGAGGACGTTTAGAACATACCTTGATGAACTGTGTGACACCAGAAATCAAAACTGGGTGATGCTACACAGGATTGTTCATGCTCAAAGAACTTAACTCCTTACCTCCAAAGCTGGCTGAAAGCACCTGTTCCACCACCAACACATGAATCCTCTTGTCACTTTTTATTAAAACGTCGCTGTAAATGACTTTAAGAAAAAGACCATAAAAATACTTACATTGCATCGACTTTATCTTCTGGGCCCTGAACTTGGCCTGTCACGGTTCCTTGGCTGGTATTTTTAACCCAGCCAACCACTCCTAATTTCCTGGCTTCTTCTTCTGTGTACTGGTTTGGGAAATAACGAGAGGACAATCAGTGCCAGCACAACACTCACACCCCCACTTCTACTTTTCACAGCTGTTACTGTGAAAAAATACTACACTTCATAAAAATCCCTGGGTGATGCTCATGCTCAGGCATTCAGTTATTCCTGTCAGCTCTGGAGCTGCAGCAGGAGCAGCCAGTTCTCAGAAGAGAATGAGGTTTTGATCACAAAGAACTCTGCTAATCCCACACCATTCCCTTGTACCTACTTCATTCCTTTCTATGGCTCCCATCACTGCTCATCTTCCTGTTCAACCACCCCAGTGTTTAAACTCGTTGAACTTGCTACATTTACAAATTTCATAGTCCTTTTCCTCCAGTTCCTTTTTAAATCCTTTCCACCTGACTTTCACCCTTTAAATCCTAACCCCAACTCCTACATTTCTGAACAGCAGCAAAGGAAATCCAATTCTATTGGTTTTGTAGCATTTTTGCAATACCAGAACAAATTCTGGTTTCCCAGCCACTCACTCCTTGTGATGAAATCCACAACTTCCAAGTACCTTCTTTCTTGAGGGTTTTTCTTTTTCATTTTTTTCAAATACATATAAAACATAAACATAATCTGTCTCTGAACACTGAAATGATAGGGAACAGAAAGCCTGTTTTGCAGAAATCCATTAAATTTTTGTTCAGTGTAGGGCAATAGCCATAACACAATTTTATTCATCAATTTATTTGCAGTAAAGGTACCTCGTTAAATACAGGTACCAAAGAGCCCTTTTAAAAAATTAAACTTGTTTCAGGAGCCAATATCAACAGCTTCAGATTTCACCTCTCTAAAGATCAATGTGTTGCAACGTTTTTTGTTGCTGTTAATCCAAACACAATCTTTAGATACTACACAAAGAATACATTAATAAGCTTTTAAAAATCCATTTTAATAGAAGACCATTTTCCTCCTTTTAAATCGACTCAAGTACTTAACCAACTAACCTAGAACTCAAAGTTCAAGTTGGATATATTTACACTGTACAGACCTGCTGCCATATTTTTAGCACTGGAAATATTATACTATAAAGTACAGCTGGTAAATGCAGCATTGCCTTACCATCCTGAAACAAACACCTAGAAGAGAAAGAAAATAAGTATTAAGATAATAAAATTATATAAATAATTCGAAAGCATGCCTCTTGTAGGAATTTCACCTGATATAGAAGGGCAATAAGCCACATACAAGTCATTTGTGCTGTTTCATCACACGCTATCGTAGTTATTCGTGGTGTTTTATCCACTTCAGAACAGTTGCAAAATCAACGTTACACAAACTGCACACGTTTTAGGCACACGCTGGCTTTCGGTAAACGATTGTCTCCATTGATACATTTAGTGTCAATGAAGATGCTGCAGTGTGTGAATGGAGGGGGGGGGGGCTTTCCCACACAACCGCGCCGACTGAAGCCACGAGGGCAAACATGGTTAATGGGAACTGCTCTGGATAGAATGGCCTGTGCTTTCGCGGGAGGAGGCGAGCTTTAGACCTGGGGAACACTTACAACGTGTTCTACTTTTTAACCTTTCCCGTCCCAGGGGAGTCGGGGCAGCCGCTCCCGCCTCTTCCCCCATGACGTTCCCGCCTCTCTTCCCAGGGCGCTCCCGCCTCCCGCATGCGCGCTCCCGCTGCCGCCGCAGCCCGGAGCCCCTCGCCCCCTCAGCGCATCTCACCCCAGCCCGTTATTACCTTGCACTCGCCCGAACACTTCGTAATCCACCGACTTGAGCGCGCCGGAGGCTTTGGCCAGGGCGGACATGGCAGCGCCAGAGGAGGAGCCGCTGCGGCGGGGCCCGGTGCTCCGCGGGCCGGCAGCGCCCGGACGGCAGCGCGAGAGGCCCAACCTTCCCGCGTCAGCGGCCGCCGCACGGGAATGGGAGGGCACTCAGGGCACCCCCGAACCGGGCGCGGACAGGGAGGGAGACACCGGTCCCTCCGTGAGGGGAAAAGCCTCTTCCCCCATGAAGGAGGAACAGACCTGAGAGCGAGGAGTGACAGCGCTTGTCCAGGGAAGGGAGGGAAACGCACCTCAGGGCCGAGACCGCACCTCCCGTGAAAGGAAAACACATCACCCCACGCCCGAGACGGCTCCTCCCGTGAAGGGAGAGCACCCCACGCCCGAGACCGCTCCTCCCGTGAAGGGAGAACACCTCACCCCACGGCCGAGACCGCTCCTCCCGTGAAGGGACAGCACCCCACGGCCGAGACTGCTCCTCCCGTGAAGGGAGAACACCTCACCCCACGCCCGAGACGGCTCCTCCCGTGAAGGGAGAACACCCCAGAGCCGAGACGGCTCCTCCCGTGAAGGGAGAGCACCTCACACCCGAGACCGTTCCTCCCGTGAAGGGAGAGCACCTCACACCCGAGACCGCTCCTCCCGTGAAGGGAAAACACCTCACCCCACGGCCGAGACCGCTCCTCCCGTGAAGGGAGAGCACCCCACGGCCGAGACCGCTCCTCCCGTGAAGGGAGAGCACCTCACACCCGAGACGGCTCCTCCCGTGAAGGGAGAGCACCTCACACCCGAGACCGCTCCTCCCGTGAAGGGAGAGCACCTCACACCCGAGACCGCTCCTCCCGTGAAGGGAGAGCACCCCACGGCCGAGACCGCGCCTCCCGTGAAGGGAGAGCAGCTCACCTCAACCCCGAGACCGCTCCTCCCATGAAGGGAAAACACCTCACCCCACGGCCGAGAGCGCTCCTCCCGTGAAGGGAGAGCACCTCACACCCGAGACCGCTCCTCCCGTGAAGGGAGAGCACCTCACACCCGAGACCGCTCCTCCCGTGAAGGGAGAGCACCTCACACCCGAGATCGCTCGTCCCGTGAAGGGAGAGCACCTCACACCCGAGATCGCTCGTCCCGTGAAGGGAGAACACCTCACACCCGAGACCGCTCCTCCCGTGAAGGGCGGGAAATCCACCTCACGGCCGAGATCGCTCCTCCCATGAAGGGAGAACACCTCACCTCACGCCCAAGATCGCTCCTCCCGTGAAGGGAGAGCACCTCACCTCAGGGCCGAGACCGCTCCTCCCGTGAAGGGAAAACACTTCACCTCCCGCCCGAGACGGCTCCTCCCGTGAAGGGAAACACTTCACGCCTCAGAGCGCTCCTCCCGTGAAGAGAGAACGCCTCACGGACCGAGGGCGGGAAACCGCTCACGCCCTGAGGGTGTCGGCGCCGCAGCCCTGAGGGTCAGCCACAGCCCCCGACAGCCCCTTCGGCAGCAAAAGCCACCACAGCGTGTGGTGCAGTCCTTCAGAACCCTCACATGCTATTCTTACTTCTATTTCAGAGCAGAAATACTTCGAGAGGACTGTCTTAACATCACCGTCTCCAGTTTCAGCGCTGACACTGCCACGTATTCAACTCACCTGAGGTTCCCACCTCAAGCATCCAGTGTACAGGTAACTATTATTAAGCTTTTTCAGGAATCATCCAGATTAATTGTTCTCCGTACATGGGTGAACTGAGGTAATTCTGCCTGATAATGTGGGAAGCTACATAGTTGAAAACTAAAACACAGCAAGAAAACCCCTGAGCATCCATCCCCGTCAAAGCTACGTAACAGACTTCCCTCATGTCTCCACATGACTTAAGCCTTCACACAGAGATTTATCAGCCTGTTTCTATTCCCTGTGCTAGAGCAAATCCTAAGCTCAGCTAGAGCAGCAGACCTTGTAGATAGCAAACTCACCTCATGCAAACCATTTACCCAACCAGTTTTCATCAGCAAACCTTTCCAGAAGTGTCACCACATAATTTCTTTTATCTATATGCCACATGTGCAAAAACAAAGTCAAAAATTGGTTATTTAGTAGGCTGAGTCTGCAACCAAACACCACAAAGGCTTTTTTTCTCCAGAGTGTTCTAAGTCTGCTTGCAGTTTAACTCTTCCCGCCACCACCACCATATTTGCTTTTAAAGAGTGTTTTCAGGCAGAATTTTACACTAGAAACAGCATTTAACCAATCTGAGGAAATAAACTTGACCCTCTCTTATTCAACAAGTAAAGGCAAGTTAACTGACTGTACAATACAAATCAAAATAATAATTTTATTTGCTTTCCCCATTAAGCAATTCCCTTCCACGTACAACTTTGTGTCCTGCAGTAATGCAGCAGAACCCAAACTGCTCACAGGTTTGCATCTCAAGACTAGCGGGAGGTTCTAGGATCCCTAAGTTAATAACTCATACTTCAGCATTGCCACATTTTTCACATGTCAGAGAAAAATATTGATTTCCAACATGAAACAAAACAGCAGCAACTGAAAACAAGGATTTGCTCTGAATGTGTTTTTAAATTAAAAATTATCCCAAGAAATAGAAACCAAACTCTGACTGCCCACACAGTCAATTTTGTGTACTAAATTAACCTTAGGAGTGGTGCACCAACACATGGAGTTGACTAAATATTTAGAGGTTATTGACAAAGTTCTTTCAGAAAATAAATAGAAACTTCCTCTAGGAAAACAGATTTCCCGGGGTTTGTAAATATTTCACAGCCCAAGATAAACAACCTCATGTTAAAAACACAAAACATGAGAAAGTAACTACAAATCATATATAAATCTCTTTGCTGGAAAGTGTAACACCATTTTCTGTGCAAAGCCGACTTACCTTTGTCCAAGTCCAGCTTTGAAGCAATTCATGGATGGGAAGGAGTTGGCAGAACATGCACTAATAATTGCCCACGTGAAAAAGGGAAGTTTTACCCTCACTCCTTCTTTGTTGAGAGAACAAAGCCCTGAAGGATTTTTTAAATCTCCCCCCAATCTCCCCCTGTACCCTTGCGAAAAGTGATAGTTGGAAGCAACTGAAGTTTGTATTTTTTTTTCAGGCATCATTTCCTCAGAGAAACAGCGTTTAAGCAGCCTTAGAAGATAAACTCAACCTTCTCTTACTCAGCAGGTAAAGGCAAGTTAACTGCAACTTCACAATAAAACTGAAATAATAATTTTGTTTGCTTTCCCAATTAAGCAATTCCCTTCCACATACAAATTCCTGTCCTACAGCAATGCAGCAGAACCAGAGTTGTTCTGAGGTTTGGATCTCAAGAGTAAAGGGAGGTTAAAAATGCATAAAGCCCTAGAGAAATAATACAATTACTTTTTCAAGACACACCAGTTAACTAGATAAACAACTATTCAATTCAGCACAGGACACAAATATTCACATAAATCAGAACACTTCCAGCATCACAGCAAACAGGACCACAACGGACAAAGTTTTATCACTAACTATATGACACTTTAAACCCTTGCCTTTCACAGGGGCCACACATCTCACTGGTGTGGAACCAGCACCATTTTATTTCGGAAGAGGAGGATTCCACAGAAAGAAGAACAGAACACAGGACAAACAGCAAATGCTTTGTAATTTGCTGCCATCTGGCAGCAGTGAAGAGCAAGACAGGTAAGAAAATAGATTTACAATAGTAACCTAATTACACCACAAAGCCACACTCCAGTCTACCTCCTGCTATGGTCTTGTTGCAGAAAAGTCAGTTTGAGAGAAGTTTTTATTTGTCATAAGAACACCTCACCACCTTTTCCCCAGACAACCTCAAGTTTCTTATTACTTCCTGGCAAGTAGTAAAGCCTGGAGAGCACCAAAAGATGAGACTTCGAAATATTTCGTATTTTACAGCCAAAGTAATCAATAGCAAAAATCAAGCACTATTCAAATTCCTTTGTTAACACAAAAGCTTTAGCACATGCTACCAAGAAACACAGGCAGTCTGCATGAAGCTTTGAATTCCCTTCCCACTTCCAGGTGTTTACTCTAAAGTAGCAAAGCAGGCCTAGTAAGAATCAGTTGGTTGCAATTCCTAAAGCTGCTGCCAATTGTAAGAGAGTCCTAAACAGCTCCAGCTGTTGAGGCACAAGACACCCTCTTTGATTACACTGCAGAGGAGTGCAAACGATTATGAACCTGCAACAAGCAGATTGTATTTTGGGATGGGTAGAACTTGTGCTGCAATAACACGTGCAGATCACATGGAGATGCAAACCCAGTCTCAGAGTGCGGCCAGCTTCCCTGTTGCCGCATGCTGGGCTCAGTTTGCTACTCAGTAAATCAGGGTGACCTATTTATTACTCAAGCAAAGCAGCAACCGAAATTCCAGGCTGCAGTGAATTCCAGCAACATTGTGGTGCTAATTTGCCCAGGCCTTTGCTACACTCAGAGCAATTACTTCTGTAAGATTTCTCCCTCATTTCACCTTAACAAGGTCACTTTTTCTGTTCTGATCACTTAAGAACTCAGGCCTGGGCTAACCAGCTTTTACTCTACTGCCTCTTGCAGAAGACACTGCTTTGTATTCTCACCTCTGATTGACTTTTACTCCAAGCACAGTGCTATCAAGGAACAGCTGCTGCTACAACTTCAGCTTGTACACAAGGGTTCCTCTGTTCTGGAAGCTGCCTAGAATGGAGATTTCCCTAGCAAGTGTTTTTACAACTGGGAAAACTCCATTTTAGGCAGGGCCAATTTCACCACCAGGCTATCTGCCCCTCCTCTGAGCATTAAACCTTTAAAAAAATCCTTCCAAAACTCCCTCCAAGCACAAAAACATTTCCTCACAATATTGCTTTTAGCCAGGGCATAAAAAAAATTAAAATGGACATAGCAAGAAACATTATTATCGGAAAATACCAAAACCCTCCAATAGTGCCACTGCAGCCAAACATTAGGGAACACCACAAACACAGCTATGCAAGGAGCCACCTCAGCACCTCAGTAACAACAGCCTCACAGTACCTGGGCACACAGAGCCAGGGGGTGGCAGCAGGATCCCTCCAGGAGCAGAAGGCTGGGCTGGAAACACAGCTACAACTTCCAGGTAAAGTGCAGCCAGGAGGAAAAGCTGAGAGCAGCACCAAAGACAAGCCTTCCTGGAATGTGAACGGAGCAGCTCTGCTCAGGCCTGAGCTTAAATACAGCCCTGCATCAAGGGGCAGAGGGGGCGTGAGGGGGCCCCAGGTGAGACTGGTTGGGTCCAGGTGAGACTGGTTCGGGGGGATTAGACCCATCAGTGCCCTTGACACCGTCCACTACCAATAAAAAATAATTTGGTAAAAGAAGCTGCCTGTGATGGCATTTCTGTGCTCCTGCTGCCTTTTAGTGTAAGAGTTTCTTGGTTCATCTTTAGCTGTGCAGCTCTGTGTACCTGAACCAAACTCTACAACTGATTCACTTGCAAATGGTCCCCAGGTGATTCTGATGAGTGTTTTCCCAGAGGACACCAAGGCCTCTGGATAAAAGAAGCCATTGCTGCGGTTGCCAAGTTTTTGCTGTTACTTAGAAACATAGAATACCTGGAAAGAAGGTTAGAAGCTATGTAAGCTTAGTTTGGCCTTTTCAGCTTCTTTGTTTTTCCACTTCTTTTTTGTAACTTGTATTGCATGTCAGTTTTTATTTTCTTTTCTTAAAGATAATGTACTGCCCTTCCTTTTATGCCTTTTTCTTCAGGCAAAATTATAAACGTCTTCTCTTCTTCTTTTCTTTATTCCCAGATGGGGTTTTCCTCCCTCCTCTGTAACTTTATTTCCGAATGAAAGCTAATAGGATTGCTGACTCTGCTTCAAAGCTGTACAAGCTTCTTCAGGGCCTTTTTTGCAGTCCTTATTTACATCCCATCTAAATACACAGAAAACCTTTTGAAGGCTTAACCTCCCAGTTTTTCTTTCTGCAGTTCACTGGTTATCAGTAACTTTCTTCTTTCCAGCACTAAAGATAAGATTTGGAAGCCTGAAGTCCAAGGCAAACTCACAGAGGGTTTCTTACAGAGCTTTGGTATGCTTTCTTCATTCTAAGATATAAAACAATGGTTTGTTGCAGGATTTCTGAACAGAAATGTTATGACTGTGCAGAACTAAATATAACCTAACTTTTATCCTATAAGCTTTAGCACAGGACAATGCAGCATTCCTGGTACTATAAGGCTGTAGAACTGCAAAAACTTAAATTCAAGCACATAAATTCCATAGAAACTTTGAGGAGGATCTGCCTGGTTACTTATGTTTCAATTATTGCTGTGTGGCCTAAAGATAAAGGTCAAAGGAAAGAAAGGGTGAAGGAAATACTGTGCTTGGTTTTGAAAGAGGATTTGATTACCTTCTGGATAAATCAGAAATAACAATGGGGCAGTAATAAAGGGCAGACAGCAAATAACAATTGTTGTAATACTGGCTTGGTGGTTGAGTGATGAATGACTTCACAGGTGGATCTACAGTGTGCCCACAGCACAGGCAGGTGACCTGCTTACCACACTTGTCTCGTGATTCATTTATGAGACAGGAACCCGACCCGTGTGGGAGGACCCCCCACCTGTGCAGCCCACTCAGGCAAGTGCAGGGTGTGCAGGGTGAGATCCTGCCCACACAGATCCGATGTCAGGGCTGCAGCCAAACCCTGTGTGCAGGGACCTAAATCTGTCCCTCCCCTGCTCCAAAATCCTGGACTGCTTACGTAAAGTAACCCGAGTTCCCTGGTGACAGGTACGGAACTGGGAGCCTCTTGTTTTCCTGCGGCCAGGCTACATTTTGTGTTAGTTTGGGTTTATTTTTGTGTGGTATCCTGATTCTGTCTAGTCACAGAATCACCCTGTTCACAGCTTGATAATTTTGTTTGACACCTTCTAAATATATGAATATTTGATGAAATCAAACTTCTGTCCCCTTTGCAACAGGTTTTTATCAATGCCTTGTTTTGCTTAACACTTCTCCACACTCCTCCAAGGCAACAAACCCTAAACCTCCACCAACAAAAGAATGTGAAAACAAAGTGCAGATTTTTTCAGTCTAAATTAAGCTTTTTAAAGTTTTTTCATTGACACATAAAAAGAAATATTCTTCAGGTAAGTAGTAAAATTTTAATCTGAAATCATAATAAGGAACTAAACCACTAGGCAAAAAGAAATACTGAGAGGAAATCAACTCTGGAAAGTTGCATCATCACTTGTGAGTTCTCTTAAACCATGAAGTGTTGGTAATTAAAACATGAGTATATGAATCGATGTGTCCTGTGGCAGAAAGAATTCATATCGAACAAAAATGTGACTGATGAATTCTTGAGTCCTAAAGCACAAGAAGCAGGTGTAACTTGGGGGTAAATCTGTCAGTCCTCTGCTGGCATAAAGGCTCAAGTGAGTCTTAGTTTGATGATTAAATCTAAACACAGACCTACCTACCATAATGCCTACATTTAAATTATTTCAATTCAAAGGATTTAAATTTAGTGGGGATAATGGCATTACAGAGGATCAGTATAGCTTATTGTTATTTTATGTAAAGCCAGGTTTCTAAGCAGTTTGTGAACAAAGGGACTATTAAACCATAACAATATTTTAATTTTGTGAATCCAAGACCTGGGTGTTTTATATAAATCAGATTCGGAACTAACAAACAGGTAGAAGTAATGTTATTCAGGGAAAGTTTATTCTGCGTGCAAACAGTGTTAAAATTCCCTCTTACATTTAGATGTAGATCATTCAAAGCCTCTATCACTTGGTTTGCTAGGAAAGCAGGAGATTGATCTGACATTTGATTTATGCAATATCCATTCGCAGGAAACTCATTAAAATTTGAGGAGCACGCTGAGGTGCTGCTGACACTTAGATATTTTCCCTCCTTGCACAACATGCTGAGGAGGAGATGTGGTCATTTAAGGCAGTGAGTTCTTTATTCCCCTCAAAATGTAGGAAACGTAAGCATCACCCTTCCCACAGCTGCCAGAACAATACTGTCAGATCTGGGGAGGATTTAGGGCTCTACAAAAGATCTAAGAATGCACAAAAGAGCGTGGGCTGGTAAAGGAATGGTTTCTCAGGGAGGTGGGTTGACAGCTATTACATTCTGCTGCTCTGTGAAACCATTTGATTCATTCTCCTTGACTGCATCAGACCTTTATTTCTTCTCAAAAGCAACAAAGAGAAACCCTGATTAGTGTTTTGGGATCTTGAACTGTATCAGTGCAGCCTGTGCCATCAGAGAAAGTCTCACTGAACTGGTTACTACCTCACTGCTTGATAACTTCAAAGGCTTAAGTGACAGTTTGTGTGGAAGTGGATGAAATGAGCTCTCTGCTCTCATTACAGGGTGTCAGATGGTCCCTCTGCTCCCCGTCCATAATGCCCTGGTGCAGGACCTGGCAGCAGGAAGAGGAAACCGGGAAGAATCACAGCTCTTCCCTGAAGAGGCGTTCTTTGCACACTCATTGTGTTCACCTCCCATATCATTCTCCAGGCTTGGATCTGCTGACGAACTCCAGCCAAAAGTATGTTTTAGAGACATTAACTTGTGATAAATTTGGTGCAAATCAGCATCTGGTCAAAGAAAGATTTTTGTGGACAACACAGGTCTGTGCAATCATGGATGGTGATGAGGCCTCGTTATTTGTCCCATAGGAAAACTCACAGCATCAAAAAAAAAAATCACCAGATAAAAATTTTATGAAAATGAAAAGGGAACAACTTTTCCCACTGTGCATGAATCAGAAATTGTGGCTGCAGAACACGATGCCAGAACATAATGAGCTTAAAAAGCAGATGAATGAGAGGTTGGAAAACCAATTTAGCCCTATTAGGCACAACAAAATAGCCCGTGACTCAGGATGTCTGCCTGTGAACTGAAGCAGAGGGAGAATATGCAGGGGGGAAGTAAGATTGTGTGCACAGCCAGTTCTCAATCTTTAGTTCTCAGTTTTAGTCTTGTCACAGGAAAATGTTCTTGCACATTTCCGCAGCAGGGGCTGGGGTCAGTTTGAAAGAAACTGAAAGCTGTCCTGGAGAAAATAAATGTTTGCTGGGTCTGGAGGGAGAAAAAGGCACAGAGCCCGGGACTCCAGTGAGAAAATAGAATATCTAAGTGGATGTTCAAGTTATAAAAATTCCCAGTGAGGCAGCCAGCAGGAAGTACTAAACGAACCCTGGGAAGCCCTTGGAGAGCTGGTGGATGCCACCACACCTTCTGTACAGAGGTGTGATGGTGTTAGGTTGTTTGCTGGGGATATCTGGAGATAACCAGAGAGACTCTGACCCAGTTTCTTCTAATTTCAGAGCCTGTCAAGCCTCCTGCTAACGCCATTCCAGAAATGCTGATGACTCCATCTTTCCCGGGCGAAGGGGGCTGGAATCTCCAAGGACAACCATTTCCCCAGCTACGTCTTTGGGTAAGCAGATTAATTCAGAGCACGGTCACAGGATTTGAGCATGCTTTTGGCAAAGCCAAGCAGGCATGAATCAGGTTCTGCACCCATCCCTTGCAATGCTGCTGAGCAGGAAAACACGTGGGGGTTGTAGATAGTGGTATCACATCAACAGTCGACACCCACCGGATTGTCCTGCAGAGCCCTCTCTGCAGATTACAAGCTGTTTTTTTCTGCTCTTTTTGTTCCAGACAGATTGTCTTTCTCACTTGAATTTTTAAGCCCCCTTAGTTCTTTCCCCCAGTTCTTGCCCAGCAGAAGGGCAGCTGATGGCTTTGGACCATGGCTCAGTTTTCCACTGGGCTTGGCCTCATTGTAACAACATATAAAAGTAGCAAAAACATCTTTTCTCTCTCCCTGGGATCTCTCTGAATTTACAGGGCTACTGTGTTCTTTAATTGGAACATTCCTTCTACCCTAAACAGGCTTTCTGACAGTTATATTTCCGAGGCTGTTAATTTACAGTCATTGTTTCACCTTGAGCTCTTCTTAATGGGGCACCTGAGACAATAATAAACCAATTTAGAGTTCCTTGAGTCTCAGTGTTAGTCAGCAGGACTGGCATTGCCATAATCACGCCCCTGACACAATTACAGTTATTATCCCCATGATTCCAGGACACGGGCACAAACAACGTGCCACGTTAGCCCAAATGAATCCTGGATAGCTCTGAGTTGGCTCCATGAGATGCTCTCGGAGGGCTGTTAATCTGCTGGGTGTCTCCATAACATCCCATGAGAGAGGCTGCTGCTGTAGAAACGTGCCAGAAAGTGTCCCGTCCAGATTCCATGCACAAAACCCGGAGCTAAAGATAAGTCATTCTTTAGCAGGAGAGAAAGGATTGGTTGCTTGAGGGAATGTTTAAGTGAGCTTGTTTCTCTTCCAGAATCCATAAATATTTAAATGCTTCAGATCCACGAGTCCAAACAGTGAGCACTCAGTCCACCCCAAGAATCACAGCCTGAACAAGCGCTGGAGGTAAGGCCATGATAAACACAACAGTTATTTGTGCTGAACGCTGCTCAAAACAAGGCTGGAAACCTGAGCAAAGGGGTTTGGCTGTTATTTGATTTATCCTAGCTTGGGGGAACAAATCTTATAGGTTTTTTTTCTTTTAATAGACATTGCCAATGGCTCCTCTTGATGATGAATAGGACTGTGAACTGCAGATGAATCTGCAACAGACACGCTGGCCACTGAAAAACCAATAAATACGACCAGCTACCCAAGCACTTGGGTTAAGTGTGCCCCAGTCCTGCCCTGGCAAACACAGGCAGCTGTTTGGAACACCCCAGTCCAGAACGAGCAGATTCTGTGGGAGTGACTGCAGGCTCCAAGGGACTGTGTTTCCTTCAGTCCCTGGAACAGCAGAATCCCTAGGACTGACCTTTGGGAGTTCACTGTCGTCACATGCTCCTCTGCAGCTGGGTTCTGTTTGGCAAGACGCTGAGACACTAAAATCCATCTCAGTGGTTCAAAATGAAAAAGGGAAATTAAAAAAAAAAAAAAAGTAATGTCTCTTTCCCCGAAGTTGGCTGTATTTCTGTCATGTCCAGGGAATTATTATGTATTTCAAATGGCTGTGAGTAATTTGGAAGGAGCCTCTTACAGTGAGGCTCAAGTCTGTTGCTTTTTTCCCCTGCAGGCACAAAAGTTTCCAGGGATATCTTTGGGAGTTTGAGACATGTGGAGGAAACAGACTGCCAAAGGCAGATTCTCTTGTATGTGGATTTGAGGCAATTTTGCTTTCCAAATCTCAGGCAATAAGGCACATAAAGAGAACAAATCCAGGAAGTGGAGAGGGAGAGCAAGCTTTGCTGTAAATTAATTTATTTCACCAAGGAGGATTTAGGTCCTGTTTTTGTACAAGCAGTGACTGTCCACTGTAAGAACAGTAACCCACTAACTTCAGCTGGGAAAGAGTGGAGGCCAAACTGTTTTTGTGAATGGCTGTAACTGAGGATGGGTTTGAACCTCATGAACCACTGAGAATGTAAAGTGGAGGATAACAATGTTGCACATATCTGGTCAGCCTTGCCTAGGCAGTAAAGCTTTACAATTACACAGGTGCCCATAACAACACTTTAGCCCCTTCCCAAGTGCCTCTTGTTTCTGCTCAGCAGAGGCTGAACTGAAAAATGTTCCACTTCTATTAGAACACAGAGATTTAACCAGGCATTACAGAAACAGCACAGAGAGTTCAGCCTGTGCATCGTAGGTGACACTGAACCCACCTCCCCATCCAGCTTGAAACATGTCACAGAGTATTTAGGCAGCCTTATTTTAGGGACCTAAAATTAGTTCCTCTGAATCACGCTTTAGGAGAGCCTATTTCTGTCCCATACTACACAGGAAGCCCAAGTTCCTTGGCACCTCATTCAGATGCTGAAATCCTTCCTGTCCTCATCCCCCAAACAGTCTCTGTAAAAGAGAACTTTATGCAATAGGCACGTTTCTAAGTTGTCCCTTTGGCACCTTTCAGTGCCAGCTTTGGATGACTGACCAATTTAGAAACACTGGGATGAGGGAAAGTCTGAGGAGCCTCATCAAAAAGCAAGTTATTCCTCTTTATTTCTGTGATGGGGCTTTGTGAGATATGGGAGGTCACAGACCAGGGCAGGGAGGATACAGGTAACACGAAGCTCCTGTTGGATTGGCTATTCTTTTCCAAACTGTAAAATCACTGAATGGTTTGGGTTGGAAGGGACTTTAAAGATTCTCCAGTCCCACCTCCTGCCATGGTTGCTCCAACCTGGCCTTGGACACTTCCAGGGATGGGGCAGCCACAGCTTCTGTGGGCAACCTGTGCCAGGGTTCCTTTGTAAGAAAAGCAGTTTCTGGAGAGCTGAGATGGTGGAAGGCAGGGTTAAGGCTGAGTGACAAGCTCCCAAATCCCTGTGCCGGTGCTGGGGTCGGCTGCCCCAGGCACCATCCAAGGAGGGAATGTGTGAACAACCCCCCGGCGTGCCCTGAGCCACTGTCACCACTCCAAACTGCTCATGAATGGAAAGGTTGTATTTTTTTCACAGCTACAACACTCGGCTTCATCGATTCTCAGGATTTAGTGCCAAAACCAACAGGTGGCACCCATATTTGGGTTGCTGGCAACTCACATTCTTCCTCCTACTTAATAAGAGAGGAAAGAGCTGTTGATGCAAGAAGCACAGACGGGTCCTGTGTTGTTAGAGGCCCGTCCTCCATCATGTGACTCGGGAACCAAATGTGCTCTCACACACGGCTGCAGCCAAAACACATTGCAAGCCTGAAGAACGCATTTATTTTTGACTCACTGGGCAAAATTTATCGTTCTTATTCCCATTTTATAAAGCGGGATGGCAGCATAACGGGGAAAGGCAAAAGGATAAGTTTTTAAATAATTATTAAATGTAATTATTGAATTGATCAGTATGCAGAAAATACGTTCAAGATGCAAGTACTCTATGTCTGCTTACTATTGTAATTGTGAGTGGACTGGGAATCTCCTTTGCCCTTGTTTCAGACTGTGAAAAGAGGAATCATTCCTGAGAAGGAGGAGGTAGTAGGATGACTGTCTGAGGTGCACACTTGGCATGTTTTCCCCCCAAAGGTAAGTGTTTCATTCTGGTGGAAGGCACTTGCGTGTCTGAGGTTACAGATGAGGAGGTGGATTGTTGGTGCGGACAAAATATGCTCCCTGAGGTCAGAGGTGCTCACTCACATTGCACAATACTCCAAAATGTGTGAAAAATCAAGCTTCAGTTTCAACTTGAGTCAGAAAGGGGAGGAGTTATTTTTTTATAACATGCCTATGAAGCAACAGAATGCAGCTTCCTTATGCATCTGCCAACTTCAATTGCAGAAAATTGGAGTATAATTTGGATTTTATTTTCCTCCAAGTCCAAACAAACTCTGCCCGCTTCAAATTTAATAAACTTTCCCCAATTGGAAATGCCTGTTCGAACAAACCACCATGGCAACTACATATTGAGTGAGACACAAAATAAGTAATTTTAGACTTTTCAGTTTCACTACACATATATTTTCACTTATCCACGGCTATTGTTTTTTTTTATTACAGCTTCTGGGCCAGTTATCCAATTTACCCTTGCGTGAATTGGTGATAAAACTATTCATTTCATATTAATTTTGCTTGTTGTTTTCACCAGCAAAACACCAAATCAAAGTGTTCTTTATCCCCATAGAAATTTGAGCATGACCAAGTTTCATTTGTAATTGAGGCCAGAAAAGGGGAGAGAGAGTTGTTTTGCCTCATGTAGATATGAGGCAACAGAATTGTAAAGCCCCTGTGAAAGATGGCAGCAAACACCTTCCAAATCACAACAAAAACCATAACAAAGTCCAGCTATTTTGTAATCGTGTAAAAGTTGATATGCAATCTTCAGGATCACGTGGTCCCAGTTCTTCTAGGAATTGGGGGCTGTTTCCAAAGTCTGGGACGCTACACAAAATTACTGAGCTTCCTTTGTTAAAAACACAGCTCTAGGAGGGTGAGGAGTGTAGATGGTGCGAGTGCACTCCTCGGGGAAATGCCATGATGATGCCTTTGCTTGTCATATTTAGGTTTCCTGTGGCATCTCTCCTCCCCTTAATGTGTTCCAGCATTTAATTAGCCATCTTTTTTTTTTTTTTCCGTTTTTTTAAATTTTAAGCAGAGCTAGTTTGAGCATAAAGATCGTAAAACAGGATTTGCCCTTGTCAGTAGCTTTAAATCTAATCAGTTTGCAGCTGTTGTATGGCCACGATATAATTCTTGAGGGAAATTCAATTAACAATTCTATTGAGGACAGCTGGAGATAACAGCTATCAGCAGTACCGGCGGCGTTATCACATATCCATCAGCGTTTATCCCACACCCACGGCCCGCGGGCGAGCTCTGCCCTCCCGACTGGCGTTATTATTTCAAATAAGCCTCTTAGGCGGCCGCGCAATCTGCTATCAACCCGCGGGGCTAATTACGGAATCACCGCATCAATTAGGCCGGGAGAGACCTGTGACCCCGCAGGGCCGTGCCAGGCGGGCCGTGCCGTGCCGTGCCGTGCCAGCCGAGCGCTCCCAGTGCCACCCTGAGCTCCTCCGGGGACGGCGCCTCGTCTCCAGCGCCCGACGCTAGGGTTTTCGGGCGAAGAGCGCCGGGCGGTGATCGCTCTCCCTCAGCTACGTGTGCGGGCGGCGGCAGCTCCTTGGGAAGGGCTTTCGGGCCGCCCGCGGAGCGCGGGGGCTGAGCCCGGGCGGGCGGCGCGGCCCCTCCGCCGGCTCCCCGCGCAGGGGCTGCCCCGCGTCCCCGCCGCGCCCCGGCCGTGCCGCTGCCCCGGCGGTAGCGCTGCCCCTTTCCCGGCCGTGCCGCTGCCCCTTTCCCGGCCGTGCCGCTGCCCTGCCCGGCGCTCCCGGAGCCGCCCCGTGGCCCCTTCCGGCGGAAGTGAGCGGAGCGGGGCGGGCGGGGCGCGGCGGCCGCGGTCACCACCGGCCCTCCCGGGCAGCGCCGACATGGCCCGGCCGCCGCAGAAGGAGATCGTCTACAACAAGCTGCTGCCCTACGGCGAGCGCCTGGAGGCCGAGGCCGCCCTCTTCCTCCAGCACATCAAGGGCAACCTGGCCCGCGCCGTGCAGCTGCAGGAGCTCTGGCCCGGCGGGCTCTTCTGGACCAGGAAGCTCTCGACGTGAGTGCCGGGGCGGGACGGGCACGGGCAGCGGGGCCTCGGGCTGCGAGCGGGCGCGGCAGACCCTTCCCCTCCCCTCTCTTCCCCTCCCGTCCCCCTCTCCCCGTCCCTCCGGGCCGCCTCCCGCATAACGGTGCTGCGGGCGCCGCTCGGGCACAGCCCGCTGTCCCGGCCGGCCGGCGCCTCCGGCCGCTGCCCCGGCCCCGCTTACACAAGGCCCGCCAGCGCTGCCACATCCCAAACGGGGACAAAGGTGGCAAGAGCTCGCAAGAGCTCGCCCGCCGCTCGGAAACTTCCCGGTTTTAAGAACTGAGCGCTCGCGCGTTTGTTTGTTCTGCTGTTTTTAATATTTTTCTTCCTACTCGGCCACCTGTTTCACCTCCTGCCTTCTTAGGAAAGTTGTGGTTGGTGCCATCGCTGTGTAACTTCTGCTGTAGGGGCGCAAAGTCTTTCGCTGGACGGGTGATTTGTTGGGTCAGTGCTGGCAGGATTAAATTCTGGCTTAATGCTGTGTAAACACCCCTGGTGCCCTTGATATCTTGGCTGTACTGTGGCTCGGTGTAGTTTGTGCTGGTTTTGGCTCTGCTGTGCGTGCTGGGAAGTGGTTTTGATACAGATAAAGCCCCGTTGGTTTCATAGATAGCACCGGGTGCTACATAAGGGTTTCTCTTGGTGAGTTTTATGAGATGTGCTTGGCCCTCTTTCTTTTTGGACACTCTGGCACTGGATGTGGCATCATATGACAGTGACTCCTGCAGCTTCAATCAGTAACTTCTGTGGACGTTTGTCACATTATTTTGCCGAATGCCTTGTGTGCCTTTATAACCAGTGCTCCCTACGTGCCAGGAGCAATGGAATACCTGTGTTCTGGACCATTTCCAGATCTTCACTTACAGCTTCCCTCCTTCCATAAGCCATTTCTTTAACCTTAGCAAGGGATTTCGTACGCATTTGCCAGCCCAGCCTGGCAGAGAGGACTATATTGAAATGTAAGTGCCTTTCTGTTTCCCAAGAGGCAGCCTTAGATAGAATTACAGTGGTGGTTGCAAAATGACTCACATGTTTGGTTGTGTGACAGTTTGAACCTGCTTGGAACCAGTTCAACGCTGTTTCCCTTCCTACCTTCCCCCAGCCATCTGCTGCCTCACTCTCACTGGGGTCAGAGGTACCTGTTGCCTGGACCTGTGGTAGAGCTTCCTGTACCCCTCAAGTTAAAATGAGCTTAGGAGTTCTCACCGTGGGGAAGATGGGCGTGAACTGTTGAATTGTGGCTAAAAAGGCACAGAAGCCCTTTCAGAGTGTGCCAGGCTGTGTTGGAATCACCCCGTTACTCACTCTGTAAATGACAATTGCTGTTCCCACTTCAGGCTCCAGGGCACTGAATTTGGCCTGCTGAGAATGAATGGCTGCTGCGCTGCTTTATGAATCACAGGAAGGTCAGCGGGCTCTAATTTGTGGTTTTCCACCTACTCTTTGAAGTTTGAGTTCATTGTGCGTGTGTGCAGCTTGTCTGATGCCTGTTAGTACCAAGATTCCTGGGTGGCACATTAGGTGCAGCGAGGCTCTGAGCGTGTTTGGTGTGGGCAGGGAAGGAAACAGTGGGCTTGGAGTAAAAAATGAGCTGGTGTAGTTAACGTGAGAGATGTGGTGCTGCTTAGTTTGACTTGAGAAAGTACTTCTGTGGGATGAAAGGCTGAGAGGATTGGGATTGTTCAGCCTGGAAAAGGCCCAGGGATGACTGAATTTGGCCTTCCAGAGAAGCTGTGGCCACCCCATCCCTGGGAGTGTCCAAGGCCAGGTTGGACGGGGCTTGGAGCGACCTGGGCTGCTGGAAGGTGTCCCTGCCCGTGGCAGGGGGTGGCACTGGGTGGGCTTTAAGGTCCCTTCCAACCCAAACCTTCTGGGATTCTGAGAAATACATCCATAAAAGTTTAGGCCTGGGTAAAACACTTCCAGACATGTGGTGTCCTGATGTCACACCTAAATTAAATTACAGAATAATGACAAGAAAATTTGAGTTTGGTGTCTCTTGATAGTCGGGGATTCATCTCCAAATCAACTTGCTCCCTTTTCCCCTTCTGGACAGCTGTAATTAATAAATGAATTAAAAAGGAAAGGTCAGAATCTTCATAGTGGTATGAAGGCTGCAGTATTCTGTGAAGTGTTTTATGTCTTTGATCTGTTCCTTGTTTAGACAGGCAGATACAAATGTTAGTACAAACCCAGTGATATGTGTACAAACAGATAACCCGGCCAGGAAAACAAGGGTGTGCAGATGATACACCTGCACAGTTACACCCCCTCAGGGACCCACAGCTTCACACAGCTCTTTGTGCCACAGCAAAGAATGAAAGCGAAACTCGGCTCTTTCTCTGAATTAATAATTTGAGTAGTATTTCACGGTGCCAGGGAGAATTTCTTACACACCCCTCAGCTGGAAGCGTGACTTGCACATGTTTATCTTGGTGCAGCTGTTTTGGGCTGATGTCATGAACTGAGCAGGGAGGGGGAAAAAAGAGGCAGAGTTGGAGTTTATCAGGTGGAATGTCTGTGAGCTGATTTGCATAATTCTTTTGTGGGTATTTTTCAGCAATGACGACTGGCCCTTTGGTGGGGATGTGTGTGGAGTGTGGTGAGAGAGCTTTGCTGGGAGGGCAGTGAGTGACTCATGACTCGGTGAGGCTCCTGAAGCAGGTACAGCTCCTTGCCTCAAAGATTGCCACTCAAATCTGTAACCATCGCCCCGGGAGTCCTCCAGGTCTGGCTGGTAAATTGTGTCCCTTGTAAGATGCTCCGCTGGTTGTGAAAGCAGAGCAGTGAACCTCAGCTGGGTAACTTGCCCCAGCGTGTGTGGGCAAAGCAGCTTGCAGCACAATAATCTGCTTCGCTGGCCTTGCACCGCAGCCTTTCACGGTCTCCAGGTCACAAGTGCCCACTCTTTCAGTTTTTCTCTCTGTCATGTTTTATAGATGGTCTAATTTTTAAATTTATTTTTAGAACGTAGCCAATAAATGAGCATGTTAATAGAACATAAACATTTCATTCTCGCTGTGCATGGAGTGGACTCTGCAGCCAGGAAGACACACAGTTGCCTTCCTGTGCTTTCTGCTCCAGTAGACAGGGGTGTTTGAAGCTGAGGGACACAGTTTCTGTCACTGACAATGTTATTTTTTGTGCTTGGCAGGCACAGACTTACTACAAAATGACATTTAACTGTCTTGCTGTAAGGTGTGGAAGAAGTGCAGCTCAGCTGTTTGGAATGAGAGTGACAGGACACGAAGTTACAGGGAGGATGGGAACGTCTCAGGGGGACTCTGCTGAGTGCTTTAACCACTGTTGCCTAAAACCCTTGGTTTACAGCTTTTTTCTCATCTTTGTCAGTGAAATAGAAGCTGTCCTCTGGACACATGAGGGACGTGTGTGCTGTGATTTAAATAGCCCTGCTGAGCGGGATTCATTATTTTCGGTGTTATCTGTCAAAATCTGAGCTTGAAACCACTCGTGGTCCTGTGCTGGGTATCAGAAAATGCAAGTGGACAGCATGTTTGGTCAGGTCAGAAATGCAGTGGAATTTGGGGGAGCGCTCTGTTCAGCTTAAGTGAGGGGAATTTTTAACTGTAGCAGAGCAGCCAACTTTCTAGGGCACTTCAGGGTGGTCACTTGATAGGGTAGCACATTGCCTAAAAATAGGCCTATTGTACTTGTGGAGTGAGAGGTTGGACAGCCAGCACCCCTGGATTAGGGAATTTGGCTGTTTGGTGATCTCCAGAGACCCTGCACTCTGGACAGGAGGCAGGGAGCTGGAAACAGAGTTTTCACTTCCTAATCATGTTTCTTAGGTTGTGTGAGTGGCTTTTGTTTGTTTGCTTGCTTGTCTTTTTGCTCTCTCCATGTGGCTGAACTCCAAATCAGAACCCATGGGACCAGCACAATGAAGGACAATTAATTTACCCTTTTGGCAGGACAGGTTGAGGTTCAGGGCTCATAAAACCTCAGAGGAACCAAAAGGGCAGTGGACTTGAGAGTTCAGGTCTCAGGGTAGTATTATCTGCTTTCTTGTAAGAAATCTTAATTTTATTTTGGAACAATTCGGTTCTAGAATTAATTTCCCCCTCATAACCCAATTAACTATTTTTTTGTAATCCTGAAAAGGCAGGATATATTTATAAATATATGGTGAACATGCACGTGTGTGGTTAGCCCCTGAGTTCATGAAGTTCTGCCTGTATTCTTTCATTTAGTAAGGGGGATATTTCATCTCTTGTGAGGGGATATTCTGAAAATACTCCCCCTCTGTTAGAATGCACTCATTTAATATTGGAGGAAAAGGCTAAGCACCCCTTTCTAGAAGTATTTATTTTCTGTCATTCCCTTAATGCTCAACTGGATTAAGGCAAATAATTGACCCTTTTAAACTCTGCCTCCCTCCTACATAAAGGAAAATACAGGAGCAATTTGGCATCTGGTCCTGGCGCCTGGGCAGTGACATCTCTGTGTTCAGCACGTTTCTGTGCAATTCACTCCTTCTTCTGTTTCTTAATTAAACAGCATTTTGTTTAACAGAAATGTTGTTAGCAAATGTCAAGAAGGAGAACCAGCCAAACACTTTATTTTCGGTTTTAAATAGCAGCTGGCAGATAAATTGGATCTCTGTGTTTCTTTGTAGTTAAAACTTACTCTCCAGGCTTCTGCACTTTCTTTTATATATATATATATATATATATATATATATATATATATATATATATATATATCTATCTCACCCATTTTTGTTTTCCTAAGGATTCTTTTTGCATGTCCATTTTAGGGGTGGGAAAGTGGGTTATCCCCCATTTGCTTTGTTTAAAATAATCACAACCTGTTGAAGTGAACATTAGTGAAAATACTGCCCATCAGATGTAAACATTTAGAAATTCCCCTCTTGAAATCACTGGGAAAAGGAAAAGGGCAGTGGAAAGCAGATTTCTGATGAATCTTTCGGAGTAGTTGGAGCAGTAATAAAAGTGAAAAGTTGTCTCCCAGTGAGCAGTAATTTCTAGTTGTGCCACATATTAAATGCTGCCCTGGAACCTTATGTAGGTTTTGCTGGGGCAGAATATCTTTTAAGACTTAAAACATATTCCTCTTTTCAAACTCAACTTGGAAAGAGCAAACACATCTCCCAGAGTTTTTCCTGAGGGATCTACCCCTGCAGTGAAAACAAGGGAAGCAGTGGGACACACCACCCAGAAAACTCAGTGTCTAAATCAGTTGTTACTGGAAGCTATTGGATTTGGGCCTGACCTGATACCTTTTGGGTTTAATTTTAGCCTGTCTGTGAAGCTGCAGTATTTGTAGGACCTTAGGGGACTGTAAACTTCATTTGGTCATTCCTGCTGTGGCTGTGGCTGCCCGTGTGCCGTTGTTGGACTGGTGAGCCAGGTTTGAGGTTTGTTTCCCCAGGCAGGCGGTCAGAGGAGTTGTGGCTCCAGGCTGGGTGATGTGGGAGTGCCCCAGACCTTGCTGACTCACCGGCTGTTTCCCGGCAGGTACATCCGCCTGTACGGCAGGAAGTTCAGCAGAGAGGATCACGTGCTGTTCATCAAGCTGCTCTATGAGTTGGTGACCATTCCCAGGCTGGAGATCAGCATGATGCAGGGCTTTGCACGGCTGCTCATAAACCTGCTGAAGTAAGGACACCTTCCTGCCTGCCGGGGATGCTCCCTGGGCGCTTACTCAGGGTCATTCTATCTGTGTGTAACAGTGTGTGCTGCCCCAGGTCACCTCACTCACCTGCCCTGGGCAGCTGCTGTGGGGTCAGGAGCCCCCCCTGTGCAAACATCAGCTTTAGGGGTGGTACTGGAATGGAAGAAGGTAATTTTTCCCCCCCTATAAGGAAAAGCAAACATCTCAGAGAGCCAAGGTTTAATCTCAACCAGGGGGAAGGTGAGGGCTGGCTCACAACTCAATAGTGTTTATTTCTCTTAGTCGGGAAAATCTTGGGAATGCTGCCAGGGGCCAGCTTTTTGCTGCCCGGCCTTCCTGCGGTGGGTGCCAAAGTGGGAGCAGGGGCTGGGGTGTTCCGTGTAAATGTTTCATCCTGAAGGGCTTGGTGTTTTGTTTCCTACCAGGAAAAAAGAGCTGCTTTCCAGGGATGATTTGGAGTTGCCGTGGAGACCGCTTTATGAAATGCTGGAGAGGATATTGTACTCCAAAACAGAACATCTGGGATTAAATTGGTTTCCCAAGTAAGTTCCCCTTTTGAAACATTTGCTGGGCCACGAGTGCCTTTAATGCTTTGAAGCACTTTGTAATTTGCTTCTAATCCCTGGAATTTGATACATGGGAAATACCCTGGTTGTGTTTTCATGAGCATATTTCAATAATTGCATGCAGGGCTGCACTGAATCATGGAGCTCCCTCTGCTTGGGTTTGTCATCGTGTTTCTAACTGTGCTGGAACAGGGGGCCTGGTCAGCTTCTTTTGGGATGGTAACCCAGGGTTTAACAAATTTAACAATATTGTGGTGGTTTAACCCCAGCTGGCAACCCAGCCCTGCACAGCCACTCGCTCACAGGGTGAGGGGAGGATTGGGAAAACTCAGGGGTGGGGCTAAAGACAGGGAGGAATGTGAAGAAAATTAACTTTATCCCAGTCAAAACCAGCACAGGCATTAAATGCCTGCTGCTCTGTAACACAATAAGGGTTTGGGAAAAAATAGAAATGATTCTGTCCTTAAATATCTGTGCGGGATTCCCAGGATCTGGGATCCACACCAAGGGAAGTGAAGTACCTGCTGTAGAAAATCCATGGATATACTGAAAGAGATGCCATGAGAGGGAGAAATCATTTTTCCCCCAGTTAAGAATTTTAGACACGTTCTAGTGATTTTAAAACTGAGAACTTTGTTTTCTTTGCTTTCTTTGCCTGTCAATCCCTCCCCAACTGTCAGATTTCCAGGATTGCAGTTTTCCTAATGATTGCAGTTGGGAAAGTCCTGCTCTGTAAACCACAGATTATTAAAAGGTAGCACGTGGATAATGCCTTACGTTTGGTTGAGTTGAAGGTTCATGCAAAGAACTGCAGGTGAAAATGCTTGATTTGCTTTTTAAAAAATAGCTTTCTGAATGGTGCTGAAGCAGTGATTCCTGAGGGGGAGATCCTCTTGCTGATAGGGGACACGAGCAGAAAATACAGGGAGCCTTGTCACTTGTTATGGAGCGTTTGGGGCTGGATTTCTCTGGTGTCTGTGGAGCTGGAAGAACCATTTTGCTCAGTTACAGTATTTTGGTAGTTGTAGGTGAAAATGCGAAAGAGCAGATCCTTCCTTGGTTTATTTTTATTTTAGTCTTTACTTTTGCACCTGCACCCCCTGCTTGGGGGGGTCACTTCTCATTAACTGGGTGAGGAACTTGGCAGTGGGGAGGGGACTTTTCCAGGAGGGAGAAGGAGGCTGAGCTGGGAGGAAGGTCTCGGGTGGGATGGTCTGTGCTTCACTTGGTTTTACCACTCCATGCAGTGCGATCCCTTCTCATACAGTGCTCCTTCTTGTTTGAGGGGTGTCTTTTTGGTGCAAATCAAGGGATACTTTTAAAAAGCTGATTTGATTAATAGCTGTTCAATTAACTCTTGTTTTAATTCTTTTTTTTTTATTTTTTTTTTTTTCACATTCAGTTCAAATCGACCAGGCTGGTCCTCACCTAAAACATTTGTGCTTAATGTTTTGCATAGGTGGTAAGAAAGACTTTTTGTTGTTCAGCTCTGGCTGATGTATCTTCTGCATGTTCTGTTGGGACTGTAACACTTGGCACACAGGGGGAGTTCTCTGCATAAATGGTTGTTTTGGAAACCCAGTATTTAACATGACACCACCGGTGATGAGAATGTCGCACTGGATGTGAAATCTTCTAATTGGGGAGCGAGAGAACGTGTGTGAAGTGGCTGATCAGCGGCTCTAATTTAACTAATTTAACCAGCAAATGTATTTCGGGGGTCAAATGAGAGGTGGATTTTACTCTGGAATAGCTGTTGTGTCTGGCCATGGATAAAATCAGTGTTGGTGCAGGAGCACGTTCTGGAGTGAATGTACCTTCCTATTAAACCAGTGAAATCATGGAAAGTGCTTTAGCAGTGAGGTCATGGCTGCTGGAAAATCCACCCAGCCACAACCTTGGGGCTGTGAAGAACTTCTGTGTCGGGAGTTCACCAGGAATTCTTGCAGGGAAAGCAGCAGGAATTTTGGTGTATAAGAAATGCAGAAAACTGGTGTAAGTGGCAGTGGAATTGCGGTGGGTTTTGCTTTGTTTGGGGTATTTTAGAAAGAAAGGTTTAGTTGTACCAGTGGTGGTGGTGGGAGTTCTCTAAAATAACTTGTGAAACTATAACTGCTTGCTCTTTTCATTGTCTTAATTTAAACTCTGTGATGAGTGTCCATTTCAGGACCAGAATTTCCCTTCCAGCCCAAACCTCTCCTGAAAAACTGAAATTTGTGCTCCTACTGTTCTTTGATAATGAGTCAACACTGTCAGTTTGTGTTCATCATTTTAACTGAAACGTGCTTGTCTTTGAAAAGGCAGGAACCCCCCCCCCATGTTTGCAAAGCAATATCACCTTTCCAAGAGAAGAAAATAAATATGTAGTGCCCAAAAGATAACTAATGGCAGGGCTTCAGAGTGGTGGTGGGTGTTTTTTAGTAGTCTCCCCAGCTGTGCTGTCCTGTCCTGTCCTCACTCGAAGTCACCAGCTGGGAACAGGACAGGATGTCTCCTCTGGTTGGGCTGTTCTTGGACTGTCTCTTGGGGGGAGGTTCCTTGGATGCAAAGTCATCTTGCTGTTGTTTTTTATTTCCTGCCTTCCTAAAGTGGGGATCAGAAGCCAGGAGGGGACATCCCAGTCTTTCTCCTTCGCTCTCTCACGCTGGCAGGTGCCGAGATCTGACTGAAAACTTGACCTCTGGCCTCTGTGTTTATTAAAATTCCCCTCCTTCAGGTTTTCCTTCGTGACACTCGTGAGTGTGACAGTATGGGCAGAGCTGGTTTGTTTTGTCACACAGACATTTATCAGGCTCATCTTTAATGCTCCTAAGGAACGTTGCTGGTTCATGCTTTATTTCTCTACTCTTGGAACAACTGTTACCTGTTTTCTAACTCGTTCAAGGACAATATTCGCTTGAACTCAGAATTTTCCTGAGCCTCCTGCAGAGTTTGATCTGGTTTTTGTGTAATGAATAGTTGGTCATTCCTCTCCAAATTTTATCAGTCAGCTCAAAATTTTCTTTCTGGGAGCGGTCCTGACTTGACTGTTGCCTAAACTATCCCTAATTTTGCATCTCCTAGGAGCTGGAGTCCTGCTCTGCGGGCTGGCTGGGCTTTTTCTGACTTGCACTCAAAAGAGTGGTTTCTCCATGTTATATTTCTCCTGGCTTGGGTGGGATCACTGTATTTTGTGTAGGACTGGAGAGACAGTGTGTGCATGCTCAGTGTTGGTGTGTCTCAAAATTAATTGACCTTTGGTAAATAAAGATGATACATTTGCATCATCTTTTTCTGAGCAAAATGGCATTTCTGTATGTTTTGGGTGCTGAATAAAGGATGCAGTATTTCTGTTCAGAGTACACAAAGCATATCTAAAAGGTGTAGGAAGTTCTTCTGCCAGAACTTTAATTTTTTCATTCAGGGAATGTTTTTGGATAAAAGTGCAGTTTAGTCCTGAGGTGGTTGTGTGATAAATGGAAGATTTGAGGAATGTGACCATTTATTACCTTTATGGTTGATCTCTCTGCTCCCCCCCCTTTTATTCTTGGTTATTCTGAGATTTAGTCCTTCAGTGCTTTGGTGGCATCCCGTGACAGTGTGTGTTGAAATGATCTCTCAAATAATGTCCTTGCTATGGATGAAAACACTTCTAAAATCAGCTGTTCTTTGGGAGGGACCCGACTGACATAACCCTCGGTTTGCAGGCAGTTCACTTCTCCTTCTTAGAACCGCTGGGCAACAACCAAAACCACACTGCAAAGGTCAGATATGATGTTTGGAGCTGAAAAATAACAACCTCCTGAAGTCTGTTGCCTTTATTTATCTGACTCATCAAGCCCATAAGCCTGTTTTTCCATTTGTGTTTTCAACTTCCCCAAGAAGTTACTTTGTTCTGCTGATTGTTCATGGATAAAGTGCAGGAGGCTGCTCTCAAGAAATGATAATAATTCTTCACTTCAAAGCAGGAAATGCCAGAGTAGAACGTGAAAAGCAGAACCAGGAGCCGAGCAGAGCAGTTTTAAGTGCTGTGGTTAGGTCTGTGTGGAAGGGAATTAGCTGCTGCATGTTCACAGAAGACAGTTAATTGCATCAACATTATCTTAAGCTCTCGAGGGAGAGGTCAGCAAAGGGCTGTTTGCTTTATGCTGTCACTGAAATGTGGTCATTTATTATTCCTAATGTCTCCTTTCTCGTTGCAGTTCTGTGGAAAGTGTCCTGAAAACCCTTGTGAAGAGCTGCAGGCCGTAAGTGTTTGTGCCATGGTTAATATCTCTGATCTTACCTTAAGAGGGGGAAGAAAAGCATTTAAAAAACCCCAAAACACAAAACCCCCTCTCCATTTTACCTCTCATTGTTTGGCTGGTGTTGCCCCCTCAGGTTTAAAAGTCCAGGGTGGAGGGTGGAGACTTCCCTGGGATACTTTTTTTAGCTTTTTAACGGCCTTGGCTGCAGTAATGATGTTGTATAAACAGCTGTATCTGCTGTGCATTTTAAATACTGCACTGCATAGGTATTTACTTTGGTTTAACAGTAATTTAATAATCAGCATTCTTGTAATCTTTCTATAAATGATCCTTGTGCCTTAGGTGATCTTTTTAATAATGTGAACAGTAGTTGCCGGATTTTTATCCAGCCTTCACGGTGGGGTGGTTTTGCATTGTACAGATTCTTTTCTGGTCCAACAAGACAAGAACCCTTCAATTTGTGTTCTTAAAATGATGCACCATGATGTGCTTGATTTGCCTCTGTTCTGTGAGGGCTCTGTGGAGTTGAGGGCTGCCTGCAATGGCCCCTGGGCACGTGGTTTTCCTGGAAAACGGGCATTTATGACAAATTAGTAGCTGGTTTTCATTATGTCTGAAAAAAAAATTGACCCCAGCTTTAAAGCCAAGTCCGTGTGTGTTCATCGGTTTCCTGGTTTCCAGGTATTTCCCAGAAGACGCCACTGGGGAGATGCTGGATGAGTGGAGGCCTTTGATGTGTCCCTTTGATGTGACCATGCAGAAGGCAATCACCTACTTCGAGCTCTTCCTGCCCACCACCCTCCCCCCTGAGCTTCACCACAAGGGCTTCAGGTGGGTGTCAGGACCCCCTGAAAGCACCGCGGGGGTTCTCTCTGAGCCATCAGAAGGGCTGTTTGTGTGTCCTGCACGCAGGGATCACGGAGCAGGAGGGAGGGAATGCGCTCTGGAAAGGGCAGTGTGAGTGGGGAGGGTTTACTCCTCGGCCTCGGGGGAACTCGGAGGTGGAGATGATGCCACTCGTGCCCGTGGGTCACCAGGGGCAAATTTCGGGGCGTGAGGCAGAGGGAAGTGAGGTTAATGTCAATGTTAGATTATTTTAATTCTGTTCTCTTTCAGGCTTTGGTTTGATGAATTTATAGGCCTTTGGGTGTCAGTTCAAAATCTTCCCCAGTGGGAAGGGGTAAGTATTTGCTTTTCACCTACACTAGAAGAAACCCTCATTTAAATATTCCTACAGTGTGCCTGCAAGGAATTGAAGCCAAACAGTCATATAATGGATTTTTTTTCCCTTCTGCATTAACTAGCACAAGAAAGCAGAGACAATAATTTCATTGTTGGTAGCAAGCAATTACTGTCTGAATAAATGAGACTGCAGTGGTGCTTGATGAACATTATTTAATGGCTAGCTCAGACTGGCTTTTCTTTCCAGCCTTGGGAATGCTGCCTGCTAATACTTGGAGTTGTTCAAAGTGCTGCTGTGGTTTCTATAAATTACAATTATGTCCTGTCCTTATCTTAATACATCAGTGGTCCCTCATTTTGAGTGGTGATGTTTTGCCCTCACTGCAATGAGTTGCTGTTGTCTTTTTTTTGGAATACAGTAGAGAACCTGCACTCCCCATGGTCAGAAGTTCCCTTGGGCTGTATCTTCCCGGGCAGACGGTGTGCCGTGTACCCGTGTGCCCTTGCTGTGTCTCGCAGGGTCAGATGCAAACCTGAGGCCTGAGCAGCTCCCTGCTGAGCCCCCCAACCGCAGCTCAGGTGCTGGGGGTGTGAGCTGGGCTGTGCTGCAGTGAAACTTGGCCTGCCACCAGCTTTTTTCCCCGTACTCGGTACGAACATAAGCTCATTGACCATCTGGCTGCTTCTGCTAATCTCCTGCCCATCTCCACCAGGGGAGCTCCTCCGTGTCTGTGGAGGAAGCTGATTCCCAAACCACCACTTAACGCTGCCTTTGTCCCACATCCCGTAGGTGGTTTTGGCTCCAGTTTTGTTTCATCACAAATCCAGGGAGACAGTTCAGGTCCCAGCAGTTGGCAGTTGACCGCTTCTGAACGTGGGTGATGCCAAAGCTCTGTTTGAGATTGTCTGTACACACTTTTGCACCTTCCTGATGGCCATTCCCGCCCCAAAAAAATCCTAAGTCTGTTTCTGACAGAGCAATGACAGCCTGCACTTGAATATCGTGATTTGATTTGTTTCTGTCAAACAGTTTAACAAATAATCCTCAGCCCTCTTTCAGAAGTTAGCTCTGATAACTGGATTCTGACAGTTTGCCTGCTTTTTTCCCCCCAAGCTTTCACTTCTTGTTTCCTTTGCTGTCTTGCCCACTTCCCAAAGTCAGGCTTGTTCACATCACCAGGCTTGGATGCAGATAATTAGACGTGCAGGCTCTGACTCTGCAATCCCATTTAAGCCTCTGTGTGCTGCAAGCTTCTCCTCAGCTTGCTGTGGCAGGAATTACACTGAAGGGGAACTGTAGGATCAATTGTCTGTGTGCACAGCAGGCACTTTGTCAGTGGCTATTTCCTCATACCAAGCCAAGAAGGTGGGTCACTGGAGAAAATGTAAGCCTTGTTTCAGGCTGTGTCAGGTGTGGCTTGTGGGGTTTTCCAAAGCTTGTTGTGCCCTGCAGACAGAGAGATGAACTGTCCCTCTGTGCCTGTGTGTCTCTGAATTAGGCAGGATTCTTTCAAGCCCCTCCTTTTGGCTTTGAGGTCCTGGAAGAGGCACCAAGAGCCTGACTGGTACGTCCTGATTTGGACAAGCTCCTTCAAGGAGAGTTGCTGGTTGATGTGCTTTTTTCCACGATCAGGAGAGTGAGACTTCATCTCCTTTCTGATTTAGCCACGATAATTCCCTTCCCTGAGGACATCTTTCAGTTCCCTTGGATTCAGGGGGCTGTCTGCTGGTGATGGAGTGCCTAATTCTTCCTGGACAGAAGCTGACAGCTGATGCCCGTGACCTTTGCAAGCCACAGATGTGTTTAAACCAAAGCACAGGAATGTGACAGCCAGCACACGTTGATTAGGATGGATCCTGCAGAGCTTAAATGGCCCTAAATAGCTCAATATTGGGCAAGGCTGAACAGAGGCCTTGGTGGGATTTTCTGCCATGTCTGTGTACAGGAGCTATTTTAGGGCAGTGATGGTTCTCCTGGAGCGAAATCTCCCTTTACAAGTGCTTTAGTGCCAGGGGGAGCTTTTATCTTGCATAGCTGAAGCAGATATATTATTATCTATATATTCTAATGAACATTCCCTGTTTTTCTGGTGGTTTTTAGCATCTGGTGAACCTCTTTGCTCGCCTGGCCACGGACAACATCGGGTACATAGACTGGGATCCGTACGTTCCAAAGGTGGGAGCTCTCGCTTCAGGAGATGGCTTTGCTTGCTCAGAGATAAGGCTTCGGCGTTCCCATGCCAGGAATAATTCAGACTCCTTGTGTGGGTTTTACACTGCACTGGCCCAGTTTTTCAAATTTGGTGCATCCATTTATGTTCAACTGTGAAAAATGGAGCCGTCCTTTTGGAAGAGACACGCTGGAAGCTGTTACTGTTATCACCTGGCTGAGCCAAACCAGCAACAATCCTGACTGTACAAGTGCTGTCTGATTGTATAATTAACCCCATGTTCTTCTGGGGAGGGCCTTAGTCATATTCTTGTGATTAATAATATATATGACCTTTGGAATCTTTGAGCTTGTAGATTTATTTAAAAAAAAAATATTCATGGCACTTACGTGGCTTTAAAAAACCAGACCCACCAAACACCTTTTGATTAGAAAATTAATTTTATGCCAGCTTGATGGCATAAATTAATTTATGCCGATGCTTGTTTTCCTGCTTCTCAGATTTTTACAAGGATTCTGAGGAGTTTAAATCTTCCAGTGGGGAGCAATCAGGTGGTTGTTCCGAGGTTCCTGACAAACGCTTACGATGTAGGACATGCAGTCATGTGGATCACAGCCATGATGGTGAGTGACTTCTTCATAAAGGGAACCACAGACCCATGCAGAGCCTGAAGTATGTTCTTAAGATGAGTGTCTGTAATGTTGAGCTCGTTGCAAAGGAGTGGGTTTAGGCTTTTTTCCCCAAGTTTTGTTTTCAAGTCCATCGTTCCACTGTCAGCGTGGACTGGAGGTGGAGGTGGTTATTTCGCAGCTGCAGATGCCACTGTGGGGACACACTGGGGACCTGATGAACCCCCGAGTCCTCTTTTAGGGTGAACCTCAGCAGATGGGATGGAGAGAACATGCTGTTAGTGCCGAGCTGAGAGTGGGATGGGATTTGGTGCTTTGTTTGAGGTCTTGCCATGGGGAGAACGCTCCACTTGCACTTTGTGTACTGCTGCCTGTTCATTTTAACCTCGTTCTGTGCCACAAAACGCCGTGGTTTGTTTCTTGCAGGGTGGCCCCAGTAAGCTGGTGCAGAAGCACTTGTCTGGCCTGTTCAACAGCATTGCCTCTTTCTACCATCCCTCCAACAACGGGCGCTGGCTGGTGAGTGTCTGTGTGGTACCACAAGAACTGGCTGTAATTTCAGCCTGTCAGACCTGCTGGTCAATGCCCTGTGCGCTGCAGCAGCCAGACTGTGGTGCTGTGTGCTGCTTGCATCTTGAGAATTCAGGTCTCTGTGACTGCACTGTCGTTCAGACCATGCTCTCATTTTCATGCCAGCACCACAGCTGACACGGGAGTATTCTCCAAACATCTCACCCAGCTGCAGTTTGGAAGTCCAAAACAACACCCCCAATTCATGTATAGCCAGGAACAGAAGTCAGCACTCGAAAGGAGGGTGATGCACAGCATCAGCATTGCTGGTGTGGGGTAGCTTTTGTGTGACTGACCTGCCGTCTCCAGGTCACCAGAACCTAGGATGGGGCTTGCAGCGACCTGGTCTGGTGGGAGTGTCCCTGCCCATGGCAGGAGACTGGAACTGCGTGGGCTTTGAGGTTCCTTCCAACCAAACAGTTCTGTGATTCCACTGAACAAAGCAAAAGGATTTTTAATGCATCTCTGCTTTGAAGCATAACTTTTCGATGGTGTAACTAGTGGAGTCCTCTGCTAGAGGATGTAACAATCTCCCTGTGATAGCTGGTAGAAGGTAGAGGAGAAAACAGCAAGGCTGGTCACAGTGCCAGAGGAGCTGACTTGTATTTGCCTACACATGAATGTGCAGAGAGTGCTCCCGAAGGTGCCCTAATTACTGGTAAACAATCTGGATTCTTGACTATGTCCTTTCCATGTGTTTCTCCTGAATTTTTGTTTTTAATCCTAGGGCACAGTGCTGGCAGCATAATCACTGATATTTTGGGCAATGAAGTTTAACGACAAATGCTGAACGTTGTGTTTTAGAGCTCTTGCGAGCTCTGCTGTATTGTGGGGGTGTAACTCCGAGAGTTTGGGTTGTTAGTTGTCTCTTGTGCACTGAGGAGCTCAGATCCTGCTGCTGCCGAGCCAGTGCCCAGCATTTCTTGTGTGTTGGCAGAACAAGCTGATGAAGCTGCTGCAGAGGCTGCCCAGCGGTGTGGTGAGGAGGCTGCACCGCGAGCGCTACAAGAAGGCCACCTGGCTGACCCCCGTGCCCGAGAGCCACAAACTCACGGACCAGGACGTGACAGACTTTGTGCAGTGCATCATCCAGCCTGTTCTCCTGGCCATGTTCAGTAAAACGGGGAGCCTGGAGGCTGCCCAGGCCCTGCAGAACCTGGCCCTGATGCGCCCTGAGTTAGTAATTCCACCTGTGCTTGAGAGGTAAGAGCAGGGGAGGACTTTAATTTTCATTTTAATTTATTTGATTTGTTTTGGGGCAAATGGACTAGTTCTGGAGAACTAGAGCTGTGGACAGCTCCTGTGATTTAGGGTAGTCAGTGCTCAGGTGCTGTGCGTTTCTGTTAGCATTTTTTGTCAGATAGTGGGTGGATCAGTTGAAAAAGCAGCCCTTTATTCATAAGACACCTCTGGCTTTCAGTTGGGCCAGATACACGTGAGGGTTGTGTAGCAGTAAACATATATTTTATATTTCTGTTTCGTTCGGGTTATGTTCCAGTTACAGGTTGTTTAAAATCGCTGTCATGGCTCTGACTTCATAAGCAAGTCACCAGATATGTGCTCCTGTGAAACACTTAGCTTGCTTGCACTATTTTAGTGCCTCGGTGCCTGAAATTTCCAAAAAGAAGCGTAACTCCTTCCTGCTCCAGTGAAAAGCTTTCCTCCCAGGCCCTATCCACGTTCCCTGGGCAGCGTTTTGTGCTTCAGCAACGTGTATTTTAAACCCAGTGGAGAAAGGAGTTTGACTGAAGAGCACTTCCTGCGTTCCACACCTCACTGACTCAACTGTTTGTAAAAACTTGCTAAATCTGCTCTTGTGTGAGCCATTTCAGGCACAGCAGCTCCAGGAAGGGCAGCAGTGCCGGCTATGGCTGCTCTTTCTGTTTTGAGAGCAGCCTCCACGTCTGCTCTGCAGTTCAGACTATCCCTGGAATGTTTGCCTTGGCTGCAGTCCCACAGTCACTTGGCTGAGCTGTGCTCTGGGTGACGTAGGGCAGGGGTAGCACTCTGACTCTTGTCTGAGCTGTGGGTTCTTGGGGGCAGTAAGAAGTGTTGCAGTTTGCTGGAAAGTACTGAGTGTAAACAAAAAAAAATGTTTATCAGTCACAGTAACCTCACAGGTTTTGGTAAAAAGGTCTAGACTTCAGTGTACCATGAAGTAAGAGATCCCCTCTCTATTCAGAGACAGCTGAGGCACATTTCCATGCTTGCCTCAAGGACCCTGCCCTTGCCTAAAGTGCAAACTGTGCCCTTCAGGGGAAGTCATTGTAGCTTTGAATGGAGGAACCCGTGCAGTGATTATTTAATCCTGGATTGCTGGTGGACAGCACTGATCAAATGGAGGGAACGTGGGAACAGATCAATTTAAAGTCCGTGGAAAAACGCTGAGAAAACCATTTTAGAACCCATGATAAGCTTGAATTTTTCGTGCAGGATTTGGTTTGGGGTTTTTTTTTTAACCCTTTCTGCAGAAAACATGTGCAGTCCACTTCTATTTCCTTTGGAACGTTCTTGTTGCTAACGTGACTGTCCTCGATCTTACAGGACGTACCCTGCCCTTGAGACCCTGACGGAGCCCCACCAGCTGACAGCCACCCTGAGCTGTGTCATCGGCGTGGCTCGCAGCCTGGTCAGCGGGGGCAGGTGGTTTCCCGAAGGTCCAACTCACATGCTACCTCTGCTGATGAGAGCCCTGCCCGGGGTGGACCCCAACGACTTCAGCAAGTGCATGGTGAGTGGGGAAATAGCTCCTGTTTTCAGAAGATCAGGAGCCACCCACCTAAATATTGCGTCGTATTTTATGGAGAAAAATTCTTATGTTTCTGCGAAAGCAGGTAACTCGTGTGGCCAGAATTTCTTAGCCTTTCTATATGTAAAAATTTAATATTTCAGCCCTCTAATTTAGGATAATGCTTTTGGCTCACTGGACAGTGCAAAGGGATTGTGATAAGCACTGTACTGACTTTCTGGGCAGCTCTGCACAACAAGATTAAACAGGTGCTCCAGAGCTCCTAGCAAATATTCCTAGTCCTCTAACATCAAAAGAAAGACCTTTATAGTTGGGTTTTCATTACATTAGGTTCTGAAAGTCCACACCTTCAGGAATTCATATGAATTTACTTAAAACAATTTCAGCATTATAGGGGTTTGTAACTTTAAAGTTTAGCACAAAATAATAGTTTCTTTACTCAGAAAGCTGAGAATTTTTGTACAGTGCTTACTAGGAAGTCCTATCTGTGAAATCTGAAATAACTATTGAAGTTTTGGGGTGTAAGAATTGGGCTCTGGAGTTTTTTCTTTGTTTTAGTGTGATTTGCTTTAACTCCTATAAATTGCAAAAGCTTTTTAATGTGTAGAATACAATTGACTGAAGAGCTGTTTGCAACTCCCAACAGATTACATTCCAGTTCATTGCAACGTTTTCTACTTTGGTGCCTTTAGTAGACTGTTCATCTGTATTGCAAGAGAGAGATGATCTTTCAGAGGTGAGTTGTGAAGGCAAAGCTATCACTTAGTTTTCAGTTGAATTTCTGGCAGTGTATGATAAGTTCTGAATCGTGTTTGCTGCTGGGCAGTGTGCAAATTGTGTGTTCTGAGCATTTCTTGTTGTAGAGAATGTGAAATTCCAGCAATTTAACATTTAAATGTCAAAACTTAGTTGCTGAAGGGCCCTGGGTAGTGTTGTTTGAGCTTTCCCTGCTTTGGGCAGGAGGTTGGACTATGTTTTCTCCAGAGGTCACTTGCCATGTAAATTTTTGTATTAAAATAGCTTTGCTACTCTTAATTTTTTGAAAGTTCTTGCCACCATGAAACACAAAACAACACAAAAAAAAACCCAACATGGTAGTTATTTTAAATAGTGAATTAGGGTTGGTTTTTTTTTCATTTTTCAGAGCTGTTTTCCTCTTTAAATAAACACCTGTTCCTCTTCCCTTTCCTGACTGAGATTCTATTACTTTCTCTTCAGATGCTTTTTAATCCTCTTCAGCCAAGAGATAGTAACACCATTAGACAGTGAGTCTTATCCCCCTTATCACCACACCTGTTTGCTCCCTCAAGACTTTCTGTAGCTCAGAGAGCACCAGTAGGTGCAGTTTGCCCAGAGCAGAAGGTGGATTTCATTGCCCCAGGGCTGCAGCACTCAGAAATCAGCAGGGGTTTGTACCCTGAGGGTTTAATGTGAGTGCAGGTGAGCAGAGCCAGGTCTGTCCCCACCTCACTGAGCTCCTGCTGCCAGGGAGGATCAGGAGCAAGGCCAGAGGTTGGATCCACGGAGGCAGAGCTGATTTCACTGCAGAGGTTGCTTGGATAGACACCCAGGCCGGGAAGCTGGGACAGAGCAGTGCAAGGAACATGCAGTAATTGTCTCATGGAGTGCCCTCGAGCCTGTACAATGGGCAGTGTGCTGTGGTCTGTTCTCACTTACACACTGGGAGTGGTGTTGAGGTTAGTTCACATAGGAAATACGTTTTGTGTTGTGTTTCCTGGAGAAAAGCCAACCTCTTGTGTTTCTTCTGTGGTGGAAAACTGCAGGTGGAAAGAGAACTGTGCTCTGCATCTGCTGAATTTGAGGATTTCGTGCTGCAGTTTATGGATAGGTAAGTGAACTGAGGAGAGGGGAAAGCTTGGCATGAAGAACTTGATTACAGACTTTCAGGTTTCGCTTGCTAACGCTGTGCTGCATTTTGTAGGTGCTTTGGCCTTATAGAGAGCAGCACACTAGAACAAACCAGAGAGGAGACTGAGACTGAGAAAATGACTCACCTGGAGAGTCTGGTGGAACTGGGGCTCTCTTCTACTTTCAGTACAATCCTTACTCAGTGTTCAAAGGACATCTTTAAGGTACGTAGAACTGTCTGATTGAAGCAGATTAATTTTGTGTCATGAACAGCTGGGGTGTTCAGATTCTTCCCGTTGTGAACTTCCACATTTGACCAAGGAAAGGGCTGGGGGTTCAGGAGAGCTTTACTTACATGCATCAGTCCAGAGCTCTTGGGTTCTTTGTGCTCTCTTGCAAACTGATGATGAAGTCGTTCCAAGAGCTTATTTTGTCCCTCTGTGGGGTCAGGTTGTGATTTTTCATGCCCTGATCATTGCTGACCTACCTAATCCCCTGCTTTCCTTCTCTCCCTCCCACTTCTTCAGCTGGGCAAAAGAAGCTGTTCAGGGAGCTGTTGGATAATGGGATCAGGAAAGTTATCTGGATGAAAATAACTCAGAGAGAGGGGGTGGGAAATCCGCATTGTTACGTGGACAGGTTCTTTCACTGTAGCTTGGGTTAACACCTGCTTATAGAAATACGTATATAGTTTTATTTTTTTTTGGAGATGCCACGTTTTGTACATCTTTGAACCACTGCATTGGGTACTTTGGTGTGATTTTTGTTTGGAATCTTCTGGTTAATGTAAACCTTCAGTTAATTCTGCTCCGTCCTTAAGTATTTAATTTCTATTTTCCCTGATTGTTCATTATTAAAGTATTCATGGGATCCACACTGTCTATAATTCAGATTGCCTTGCAGTGTATTGGATGGAAATAAGCTGCTTTAAAACACACTGGGTACTTCAATAGTTGTTAATTTGATTCCCTATTTATTTGTGAAGTAAGGGAGATGTCTTGACTTTCCTTCCCTGTGACTCATGGAATAGCGCTTTTCCTTTTGGGGACTGATTTATTCGGGGAAAAATTCTTCTGTGTAGTTTCTCAGAAGCATCCTAAACTTACATGAGTCAACAAGATTTATCCACCTCCTCTCTTCCCAAAGGGAATATTTCAGGCACTCCACAGAGCTGCTTTCTGATTGTTTGTCACGTGCTTCCTGCTCGCAACCTTCTGTTTTAGGAGGACACCAGGTTATGTGCAGATGCTGCCTCCTGTGTGACATTAAACACTTCTGGACACCTGGTTTTCCTTCTGAAAAAAAAACCTGACCTCCCTGTCTTTGTGCTCTTTTTCAGGTTGCCTTGGAGAAGGTTTTTAACTTCGCTGTTTCAAATATATTTGAGACGAGAGTTGCCGGTCGAATGGTCGCCGACATGTGCCGAGCTGCAGTGAAAGTGAGAGAACATGCTCTAAATCCACTCTGGTTCAAAAAGGAAAAAAACCAGTGCTGCTACTTTTCCCTGTGTAATATCTTGATTTTTTTCATGTAAATACAGGTGGTTCTTAATGTTCCATCTTCTGAAATTGGCTGGTTGCACACAGGAGGATTTCAAGGGGTTAATTCACACAGTATTTTTTTTTTTTTGCATTTGTGTTACATTTGGGTTTTACTGAGTGAGAGTCATTGAAGTCAGGCTGCCTGTAGATTGAGTTGGAGCTGAGATACAGTTTAGTCTTCTCTGTTCTCGGTGATATTGTGAGATTTGTGTCGGTGTGTGCCGAGCTGCCTGTGGTTCTAACCCGGGCTGTGTGTGGTGCTGTTTGCAGTGCCGCCCCGAGGAGTCCCTGAAGCTGTTTGTGCCCCACTGCTGCAACGTTATAACTCACCTCACAGTCAGTAAGTCCATCACATTTCTACTGTTGCTTTCTTGCTCGCTCTTAGGCTGACTTTCCTTAAACGTGGAAAGAGCACCTAAAACTTTGCTGTGTTTTCCCACAACTTTGTTCCAACGGTGGAGAACTCCAGTGTTTTGTCTATAAAAACCAAACCACTGTGTGATTTCAAGGCAGAAATCTGTCAGGCTGCAGGGCCGTGATTCCTTAAAAATGTGGCAGTTGGAAATGTCTCCAGACATTCCTCAGTTGCAAGATGTTATAGGTTGGCTAAAGTGACTTCCAGCTGGACATGGGGGCGGTGGGAGTTGGAAGGGTGCAGTGGGAGGGTTGGGAGTCAGCTTTTGGGGGGTGGAAGGATCTGGTGTCTTGTTTGGAAAAGTTGGCTGCAGTGTGGTTACAGCAGGAGCTTGTCCCTTGTTCCTCTAGATGATGATGTGTTACATGATGAAGAACTAGATAAGGAGCTGCTTTGGAATCTTCAGCTTTTGTCAGAGGTATTGCAAAGTTCTTCCCACGCTCGTGTGTCACTGCGTCCTCTCTAATGCCCCTGAAAGAAGAAGAAAAAATTCCAGTAACCCAAAGTAAATGTTGTAGGAATGACACTGCACAGCTTCTGTTTCTAACTTTAAATGGGACATGGGTGGCTGTTGTTTGGAGAAAATCCAGCGGAATGAAATGAAAGCATTTAATACAATTATTGAGGGAGGGAGAAAGAAGAGAGATTGATGCAGGGAAAAGCATAAGATGCTTTTGATAGGTATAAGTATTTTTAAATTAATTTTTAAATGTATATGAGTATTGTGAGGAGGTTTTGAGAAGATGGGTGTCACAGTCCCTTCTGTGTCACTTAAACCTGTCAGCAGCCGTGGCAGTGACAGCTCATGGAGCCTTCCAGCTGAATTCAGTGTGACCCAGGCTGGGCTGGGCCCTCCAACAGAACTGATGGTTTGCCGTGTTCCTCTCCCCTCCCAGATCACTCGTGTGGATGGAAAGCAGCTGCTTGTGTACAGGGAGCAGTTTGGGAAGATACTGCAGCGCACCCTCCACTTAACCTGTAAGCAGGGTTACATTCTGTCTTGTAACCTACTGCACCACCTTCTTCGTTCTGCTACACTTATCTACCCCACAGAGTACTGCAGTGTGCCAGGTGGCTTTGACAAGCCTCTTTCTGAATACTTTCCTATCAAGGCAAGGATTTTCATTTATTTAGGATTAGAGGATTTGACTTTTTTTTTTTTTTTTTTTTTTTTTAACCAATCATACACTGTGTGGCTCGGTTTTGTTTGGAGGTTTCTGAGCAGAGGCAGCAGAGTGTGATTGCAAGATGCTTTGGAACGCAGAGCAAGTGACTCGTTAATTAAAGTTATGTTGGCAGCAAGAAATGAGTGCTGACTGTTGTTTGGGTAGTTTTGTAGTGGGTTGTGATGTGTGTTTTAGGGGGGTTGCATGACTGCAATGATACACAGCGAGGAGATGGGGCATTTTCCAGGGCAGCAGAATAACCAGGAAACGAGGATTCTGCTGAGCTGGAGATCAGTGAAAGCAGAAGTGGCAATTATTCAAAGTGACTGAGACTGTCACAAGTCATGTGCTGGCTGGCTGCTAAGATTTGAGGTCGATCTGTCAGTGTTCCACATGAACAGTGCAGCAGTTTCCAGCTGGCCTGTTTGAAAGTACCACTGGATTTTGCTGAAAAATGTTCTTTTGCATAACTTCCCAAACTGCAGATAATCCAGTGCTCATTACTGAAAGCCAGTACAGTTCTGAGAACATCTAGTTGGGCCAGGTAATAATTTCAAAACAAAAATGCCTGAAGTGCCCCAACACAAAGCAAAACAAGCAAACAAAAAAATCCCCGCATATTTTTTAAATTCCTCGTCTGAAATTGAAAAAAATTCACAATTAACTTGGATGTTCTCTATGGGACTCTCAGAAGTCTGAGTTGTACTTAAAAATGTGTCTGAATTTGTATCCAGTCAAAGGAATAATCAAGTTATATTTCAGCTAGGCCTGTGCAGTCCTTTTCCTTTTAGTACTTTCAGATATGTTTTGTTTTTTTTTTTTTTTCTTCCGGGTATGCGTAGACGTTATAGAGCTTGGGGATTTCTGTGTGGTTTTATGGTGTTGTTTTCCCTGGAATCATCAGGATAACGGTGTTACAGAATTAGCTAGTTCACATTTTGGGGTTGGTTTTTTTAGTAATATTAAATGCTGTTTTTTAAAAAAAAATAATTCTTTTTTGTAGATGGAATAATAGTAAATGTGTGTATTTACTGTAGGACTGGGGTAAACCAGGTGACCTGTGGAACTTGGACATCCAGTGGCATGTTCCCTCGTCTGAGGAAATAGACTTTGCTTTTTATTTGCTGGATACTTTCCTGCAGCCTGAGCTCACCAGGCTGGAGCTCTATGCCCTTGGAGAACTGGAGATGTCCAGGTGAGTGGTGACAGGGGAGATGGAGAAGGTGCATTCAGCCACCCACAGGAATTATTGCCAATCACGCTGGCACTACAAAAATTAAGGAGTTAAATACTACATTGTCTTTAACACTATTCCAAGATTTTTTAAACTTAAGGATATGTGGAGCTTGGAAGTGCATTTCATGAAATGGATGTCATGATTTTAAGTAGAAATAAACATATGGGCACTTCACCTAGGTATTTAAAGCAAATTCTGGGACAGAAGTGTCTTTTTACCAACCCCAGACCCCGATTCATTGAACTTCAGGCAGCAGTAAGGGAATTCTTCCTCCGGACTCCTCCCTTGTTGCTTTGGCACAGCCATTTGTGTTCCTAAGCTGTGCAGTGGAACACACCGGTGCTGTGGCTTGGGAATGTGCCTTTTGCCTCTTCCTCCCTGAGAACAGATGGGCTGGGTGGCTGATGTGTCCCTGCAGGGCTGGAGCTGAGTCAGGGAGGTCGCAGGCAGGGACACTGTTACCCAATCCTGTTTAACTCTGAGTGAAGCTGATCCTGGGGTGAGCGGGAGACCATCACGGGTGCAACGTGTGCCGAGGCACTTACAGGTGTCAGAGAGCCCAGGCTGTTCACAGGCATGACTTCTCAAGCATTGTTTACTCCTCGTGTCAACCTTCCCCCCCGTGTCCTTGCAGCTAAATATACCTCAGCTGATGTTCAGTCACGTGGGGTTGTCCCTCGTGCTGCCCAGCAGGGAATGCTGTGTCACATTCCGGCTTGTTTTTCTGTCTGACCAAGTTACCAAAAATAGAAGCTCCTGCTCTAGCTGAGATAGGTTTAAAAGGAATTCCTTGATTCTCTGAATGAACACAGAAACTGTATTGTTGCATTGCAGTTTACCTTCAGACTGTGAAATAGTCACTCACAAAGTGTTCCCTCACCCTCCCCGTGGCGGGAAGGAATTGTCGCGGCCTTGGGGTGAGGAGTTATTTCATAGGTTTTGTCTGAGATTTAGATAAAATTTTTCAAAGAAATTTGTTTGGAGCAAAGCTGTCTGTTTTCATGTTAGCTGATCTCGTTTTATCCGCACAGTTTCAGAATGTGAAATCTCCCAGGTTTTTCAGAAAACGAAGTTCAATCTTGTGGTTTTGTGATAGAATTAAGTTGGATCACGCAAGCACAGCTTGATTTCTGCCGTGCTTCCCTCCTGTGTTTAAAACTGATGTAACTAAAGAGAAAAACTTTCAGAAAACCTCACAAAAAAAGATACGGTTCAATATTTGTGTGTTTGCAAGGATTTAACGGATAAGTAACCGGGTTTTCCTCTTTGTTTAAGAGATGATGTGCAGCAAAGTCTTGCCATTGTGCATAACTGCCTCATTGGTTCTGGGAACATTCTGCCTCCTCTGAAAGGAGAAAGGGTGGCTCATTTGTAAGTAAAATTGATTTTGATATCCCATATGTCATTGTGTTATTTTTATATCCCAGATATGTCCCTAAGGTGTCCCTGCCGCTGACAAGCAGCCTGACCCATGTAGGGACAGTTAATTCATAAATGTGAGAACTGAGATGTATTATTAGTAAATCCAAATATCATTGGGCTGCTGACTTTAAATTTATCTTGTTCAAATGAATTAAATGGCAGTGAAATGCACCTTCTCAGTGATTTCTAATCCTTGGTTTGTTCTCATGCAGAGTCCCAAGTCTGGTGTCTTTGGAAGAGACAAAGCTGTACACTGGTGTTGACTATGGTAAGTGGATCCTAATTCTGGTCAGGCAGGTTCTAAGTGTTGTTCTCTTTCTTTCTTCCTTTTTCTGCTGTAAAAGCAGTGGGTTCTTGTGGAGACCATAATTTTGATTCTTACATGGGCGTTGTTAAAACTGATGAGAGCAGTGTCCTCAAATATATTATTTTTACAATGGTCCGTACTGCCAGTTCTGCGTGGTCTGCTCTGGCTTTCCCTTGGTTTACTTACCTACAAACTGCTTTTTAAGTTATCATATAACAAAGACAAAATGTTTCATTTCCTTCCAGATTTCTCGAGGGAGAATTACCGAGAAACAATTGCGAGGGTTACGAGGAAATTGCTGCGTAAGTTTGGTCTCTCCTCTAGCTAAAAACTGCTGTGTTGTGCTTTGGGATTTTGCAGATAAGAAATTTTGTTTGCTTCACCTTTCATTCCTAAATTTAAACTTTGTTAAAAATATTGTCAGTTTTTGAAGCTCTTGGCCTGTCTGATTAATAAGTTCCTTTTCTCCCACCTGCAGGCTACATTCTTGATCATTCAGAAGATGACACCAAGTCCCTGTTCCTAATAATAAAGGTACACTTTTAATTTCTAATACTTAGGGCAAGGGGGCTTGTTTTGAAAAATAATCATTCTTGCCCTCTCTTTCTTTCCACAGATTATTAGCGATGTTTTACAGTTCCAGGGGTCTCACAAGCATGAGTTTGATTCACGATGGAAGAGCTTTAACCTGGTGAAAAAATCGATGGAGAACAGGGTCAGTGATTGTGCTGTGTAAAGCTTTGGTGAGGGGTGGAAATAGTTCCTAAGTGACTGATGTGATCCTGAAATCTAAACCAAATTATGTTTTTTTTTTTTTTTACAGCTTCAAGGAAAGAAACAACATATCAGAGCTCTGCTGATTGACAGGGTTATGTTGCAGCATGAGGTAATTCTTCCCCCTCAATCCTTACTAATTGCTTTCCTCGACAAACTGATTTGCATAGTTAGCTAAATGTCATCATAACAGTAATCCTGCACTAGCGTTTCTTTTACATGTGTGAAGTGTAAAAACAATCTGTGCTTTATTTGTGTTCTCCGCGAGTTTAGCTGAGAACACTCACGATGGAAGGCTGTGAATATAAAACTTCCCACCAGGAGATGATCAGGGATCTTCTGTGTTTGTCCACGAGTTCATATGGTCAGGTAAGGAACAGCCCCTTTCACACTGACATCTAAGCAGTGTTTTGTTGATCTGTTCCAGTGGTTCAATACATTCTAGATCTGTTATTCTATCAGCTTGCTTTTCAAATGACTTTAAAAACATGTTGTTTCTGGCAACATAAAGAATTCTCTTTAACTTTGTTGCTGTTCTCAAGTAAATGCCAGAAACAAGAGGCAGGATTTTATGAACAGCTCTGAGAAGGGTGAGGTGTCTGCAACCTCCTGCAAGTAATTCTGTCTCTGTGCACAAATCCATTCTGTGCATAAGTAACTGAAATGGATGAGGGTGGTTTTTTCAGTCCTGTTTTTTGGTTTAGGTGATTTCCCAGTAACGTCTGTGTCCCCACAGGTGAGGAGTAAAGCTCAGCAGGCCTTCTTCACAGCTCTGGGGACCTACAACTTCTGCTGCAGAGACATCATTCCCTTGGTTCTGGAGTTCCTGCGCCCCGACCGCCAGGATGTCACCCAAAAGCAATTTAAAGTACTGACTCCTTCACTTGGTGTTGTGTCTCTTGAAAGTGCCTTTTTAGGGGAATTTTTCCTGGTGAAAGTGCTGGTTTATATCAGCATCACTGATATTTTCATGGCTTATACATGACTAGTGGAAGGAATTCTGTGTTCATATCCATTCCTGATTTTGTTGTTTGCTCAGGTATTACCAAAATGAGTGTTAACGCCTGTTTTTAACTTCTGGAATGGGAATTGAGGAGCTGCAGTCAGGGTGGCAGCACTCATGAAGCAGTTGCGAATCATCTCCTCTAATGCAATTCAGAAATCAACCGTTCTGGGCACAAATTAATTGGCAGGGCTTCCAATCTCATTAAATGGGGAGGAATCTGTGAGAAATCTTCAGTATTTTGACAGTGAGGCCACATAGCTGAACGTTCATGGGGCGTTTTGACGAGTTGGTGACTGCAGATGAATTTTCTCTCTGTGCTATCACACAGGACCGAGGCTTTAACCTTCCCAAACCCCCTCTGTCCTTTCCCAGGGTGCCTTATATTGTCTCCTTGGAAATCACAGCGGGGTGTGCTTGGCAAACCTGCACGACTGGGACTGCATTGCACAGACATGGCCAGCCATTGTCTCCTCTGGGCTTAGCAAAGCCATGTCCTTGGAAAAACCATCCATAGTCAGACTCTTCGATGACCTCGCAGAAAAAATCCATCGGCAGTACGAAACCATCGGGCTGGATTTCACAGTAAGTAACAGATTACTTGGGATTAATTAACAGAAGCAATCCGTAAACGACTTTTATTCCTAATGAAATACTAAAGTTTATTCTTGCCTTTATTTAAAAAATAGAATAAAATGTGTACTGGGAGAAATAATTCTGCTGGGTGGGCACAAAAGGCTGTGTTCCCCACTTCAGACCTGGCTGTGTGGACAAGGAAATTCTGTTCTCTGCTCGTGTCAAAACAGACATTAAAAACTTCCAAGCTGGAGTCCCAGACCTTTTTATTCCCTGTCCACAGGTCCCAGAGAAATGCATGGGGGCAGCTGTTATGCTGCAGAAGTCGGTTCATCCAGACTCAGAGTTCACGGGTCTTGGTTCCGAGGAGATCCAGCTGGGAATTCAGCGACAGAAGGAGAAGAGTGCTGAGGCTCTGCGGTGAGTGCAGCTTCCTGTCACACCAGCTTGTGCTCCTGCACCTTAAATGGAGTCCTCCAGAAGGGCCAAAATGACAAATCCACAGTGCCCAAGGGTTGGTAGGCTGAATCTTCTCTCTGGACTTGGCAGCCTCTGTCTCCTGGGCTCATCCATCCTTCCTTCCTTCCTTCTTTCCTTGGCAACCTCTGGCTTCTACCCTCCTGTTTCCTTTTGGCCTCCTCCTTTTTGCCTTCTCACACCTGTTGTTGAGGAGCTTTTATTGTGTTTTAACTGATTCTCTCAGTACCATCTGGCTGATGATTCCCTGTCTTTCTCTCAGAAACTACGAAAACTTGGTCAACAAGCTGCTGGACTGTGTGGAACAGAGAAACCTGTGAGTGTCCCTCTCTGTGCATGAGAGTTGTTTTGGGGTGGATTGGGGGTGGCTGCATCATTAAATATCCATGGCATCCAGGAGGGCAGTTAGCATGGTCTTGGATTCATTTCCACTGGGAGCTTGATGTGTTAATATAAGGCATCATCACATCTTGGAGTTAAACTTTTTCTTTAATTTAGTCTGGCCTGTTACTGGGGGCTTTAACACTTTTTTTTGTCCTGGGAACAAAGCTCTGGCTCTGTTTGTGTAATGCTAGTACTGACATCCAAATACATTCTAATTCTTACCATAATATTTGTGTTTAAAAACTAGTGAAAGGAGATCCCTGTAGGTCTGTGTTTTACATTGAAATGCCAAGATGACAAATCCACCGTGAACTCAAATGTTTGTTGGCACCTGTGTGAGCCCAGAGCACTGGAGGGCACAGGAAATGTTAGTCCCAGCGTATTTACATCATCTTAACACGTAGAATACTTTCTGAGCAAGCCCAGTAGGTGCAGCTGTGGCCCTTACACTGTGTTTTGACTGTCTGGGGGGGTTTTAGGCCCTGGAAGTTCGAGCACATCAGCATTGGCTTCCTGTCCCTGCTGCTGAGGGATGACCGGCCCCTGCCCGCCAGGGCCATCAGGTTCTTCGTGCAGTGTCTCAACCACGACGCCATCGTGGTCAGGAAGGTAAACCCCAAATAACTTCCCAAATAAACTCCCTGGGGGCTGCTGGGATAGAGCACAAGCAGTGAGGTGGATCCCCCTCCTCCCCTTTCCAGCCACACACGTGTGCAGCGCTCCTCGTCCCGGGAGAGGAGCCTTGGCAGATCTGCTGCGTGACATATGGAAACTCTGTAAACTGTGAAAGGGTGGGAGGGAGCCAGTCCTCCTTAGATATTTCAGAATTTCTTCTGCAGATGGCTGCCTTTCCCACCTGCACTTTTATTATTTGAAGGGAGCCATCTATGTGTTTCATTTGTTCTGTTGTTGCCTCAGTGAAGCTCGAAACTTCACCTTTTCCTCCCCCCAAATTATTACAACAGTATTAAAGTTATTAAAGTTCACTGCAGCATTCTCTGGCTTTTTAGGGATGATGAACCACATCCTTGTGGGGCGAAATGTATGGAATGGGTGCATGAATGGCCATTTCTTCCTTTCAGGTGGCCATCTCAGCTGTGGCTGGGATTCTCAAGCAGCTCAAGAGAACACACAAGAAAGTGCCCATCTGCCCTTACGAAATAAGTAGGTTTTTATTTAATATAAGCAATGTCTTACATTTATCCTAAGATGTTTCAGAAAGCTTTTCTGGTTAAATTAAACACAGAATCCCAACCTTTAAATTTTTTTCTTGTTGTTCATGTCCTAAGCAAATAAGTATATGTTATATAGGTAATATGATTGGTAATTTTTCAGTTTTGGGGTTTTTTTTAAACAGTCCTGCATTTGTAGGGGTGTATATTAAACTATTCACCTCTTAAAAGTGAGTTAAAACTTCAGAGATTCTCCTTTCAGAAAGCCTTGTCACCTGTGAGCATTCGTGTATCTCCTTTTTGATTTTTTTGAAAATAATTCCAAATCCCATAAATTAATCGAGGGATCTCTTCCGTGAGTGTTCCTTTCAGTCCCCCGAGGCAAATCGCTGCCCAGATCTGGGGGAGTGGGTCACAAAAGCTCTTTAGAACCCTTTAGTAAATGACGCTGATGTTGGCTGGGACTGTCAATGGGCAAGTCTGATGTTGAACGAATTCCTGTGGGAGCAGGTGGGAGCCCAAAGCCTTCCAGGATCCAGGCTGGGGACAGACCCGACAACCAGTGGCTGCACTACAACAGCCAGAGCTTACCAAAGACCAGGGAAGCTTGGGAATCCTGTTGTTTTGTGGAGAAAACACACTGGGGGTACTACACCTGGCCACAGTGAGTACCATCACTTGGGAAGTTAAATGGGGTTTTATGATGGGATTTAATTTTTTTTTTAATTGAACCATTAAAAAATACTGTATATCTTGTCCTTTTTGCTGCTTGCCTCTTTGTAATAATAATTCTGTTGTAGAGCAAAACCTTTTAATAACAAACTTCATTCTTTTCTCATAAATTGTCTCGTAAGTTTTGGTCTTTTGGTGCTGAGTTATCCCCAACTCCAAAATATTTATCACCTTGTTAATTGAGAATATAGAAATATTGAGAATACAGAAAGTAACCGTAAGTTTTGTTTTCCTTTGGACTGTGCTACTCTGTTTTTATTGCTCCCTTTTCCCCTTCAGGACCATGACAGTTTATGCTCCTGCTGAGCACCAGCCAAAGCTTGGCCGAAGGAGGGAGGAGCTGACAGAGGTAAGAGCTGCAGCTCTGGGGGGATTTTTAGTGCTATTTCTCCTCCTTTCTTCTTTTGATATTGCCCACAGATCACTGTGGAGATCTCTCTACACCTAGATCCCCACGAGGCACTTTTAATAGTATTTTTCTGCTTCATCCTGTGTCAGAAGGGAAAAGAGATTGTTATTTTGATGTATTGCAGCTTTTCTGTCAGGGGTCACAGAATAACTGTATTAATGAGCACTTCCTTGTTCCCTTTCGCTTCATTATCAGGGTTTAGAACACGGTAGTTAATGACAGTGGGAAGGACTAATTTGCAGGGGTTGTGAGTGAAGGGAAAGACAATCTAAAGTCATTAATAAAGATAATCAGGAGTCATGGAAAACATTACCTTATATTCCCTATAAAAGGAGGGAGGAAAATGGATGGCCAAGATGTGATTTTTACCGAAAATAGACTGAAAGTGAAACGTGGGACTTGGAAAGATTGGGATGTCACTGTGACAAGCAAACACCTCAAAGCTAATCCTTTTTTTTTTTTTTTTTTTTATTTCTTCCTGTTACAGGCAGAACAAATTATATATGATCACTTTTCTGATCCCAAGTTTGTGGAGCAGTTAATAAAATTTTTGTCTTTAGAAGACAGAAAAGGAAAGGACAAATTTAATCCTCGCAGATTTTGCCTCTTCAAGGTAACCAGAGTTCAACAACTAAATTGCTTCCATTTAGCAGAGCGTGGAAAAGCCCCAGACTGCCTGGCTTATACCCCACTGTTGCAAAATGTTGATTTTTAAAGCTGCTCTGGGTAATCCTATTAATCCTCTCTTCTGATTAACTGCTTAGGGAAACATATTTGGAGTGATATAATAGTCTGCAGGACACTGGGGTATCATTCTGTTAAGGCAGCAAAGTCATTTCACTTTCTGCGTATTGAAATCTCAGTGCTTCACCGCCTTGTGTCGCTCAGGGGAGGGCAGTGGCGTAGATGATTCCTGAGGACACTTTCCCCTCTTGTTTTGCAGGGCCTTTTCAGGAACTTTGACGATGCCTTTGTGCCGGTCCTCCAGCCCCACCTGGAGCAGCTGGTTGCAGACTCCCACGAGAGCACCCAGAGATGTGTGGCTGAAATCATAGCTGGGCTGATAAGGGGTTCCAAGCACTGGACCTTTGAGAAGGTGCTGAACTGGTGATTTCTGAGTGGTTCTTGGAAGTTACGGAGTAATTTGGAATTATTAGCCCAATACGAACCTGGGGGCTCTTAATGTGTCCCCCGGCTCCAAGAGAGGAGTGGAAAATGCTGCAGCACTTGGTGCTTCCTTGCCGAACTTGGAGCACAACTCACAGCTTGGCTTAGTGCCTGTTATTACTTGGTGTTACTGAAATGTTTTGATACTGAAACCAAGAACAGTTTGCAGGTGAGGAGATGGCAGAGCTGCCATGGTTGGTGATTTCCAGTAGGAGTAAGAACTCATGTCCCCTTGGACTTTACTTAGTCCAGACCTTGCTGAATTTCTGTGCCAAAAATAACGCTGAGAGAATCAGTTCCTTGATAAAACAATAAAGAAGGTATTTTATTATCTGACCTGGATTTCTTAAATAGAAAAAAATCTTGTCTTTTGCCTTTGTGCAGGTGGAAAAACTTTGGAAGCTTCTGTGTCCCCTGCTCCGAACAGCTTTGTCCAACATCACAGTGGAGACCTACAATGACTGGGGCACTTGCATTGCAACCTCCTGTGTAAGTGCCCCCTTTGCTGTCCAGTAAAGCTGGATCTGCTGTGGAATTCGATTCCTGGGAAGCAGGGTCAGGGATAAGCCCCAAATACCTTGGGTCAATAATTCTGTCAAATCTCTCAGCAGAGCTCAGTGTAGTTTGTCAGCCAGAACCCTCATTAGCAAAATTCAGATGTACCTACTCGAATCTATCAAAAATGAAGCTAAAATTCTGTCTATTCTATTTACCAATTATTTAAAAACTGTGTGTGGTTTTATTGGGTTTTCCTCCTATTGGGGTTTGCTGTGAAAAAATATTTATTGTTGCACTTGCTTAATAGAGTTAACCCAAGGAAAATAAAGAAAATCTGTCAAAACTTTCCTTGTTTATACATTTTTTATTCATTATCTACATTTAAAAAAGTCTCCCATTTCCTCATATCTCTGTTCCCTGTTCCTTTTCAGGAGAGCAGAGATCCCAGGAAACTGCACTGGTTGTTTGAATTGCTGTTGGAATCCCCACTGAGTGGGGAAGGAGGATCGTTTGTAGATGCCTGGTAACATTAATTTTAACTGTTTTATTGTAAAGAAGGATGTGGAGCAGGGATGAGATGTGTTGAGAGGATGCTGTGCCAACTGCCTTGGGGTGGGGAGCAAGGGGCTGCTTCCCAATTAGCTCTGCCATAAAATGGCAGGTTCTTTGTGGTGATTCTTTAATCTAATTCACACTAGTTAACAGACTGGGAAGGTTTGGAGCTTGTGCAGCACCAACACTGCTGTTTCCTTGGGTGGTTTCCACCCCTCTTTGCCTTGAGCTCATTGAGAGGTGCTGGGGTGCAGGTTGCTGGGAGGGCTGGGGCAGCAGGAGCCGTGCTGTGTGACTGCAGCTGAGCTGTTCTCCTTCCCAGCCGCCTGTACGTGCTGCAGGGGGGCCTGGCCCAGCAGGAGTGGAGGGTGCCAGAGCTGCTGCACAGGCTGCTCAAGTACCTGGAGCCCAAACTCACCCAGGTGTACAAAAACGTCCGGGAGAGAATAGGAAGGTCAGTGTTCTCTTCTCTGCTGGTCTGGCTGGTTGGGGATTGTTTAACTCTTCGTTTTATTGGGGTGGTCAAGGGTCTAAATAATTACACTGGAAAGCACTTGTACTGCTAACAGAAATTAGATAAACTATTAGCAGAAACTTCAGGTGATTTCTCTGGTTTTTCTCTTTTATTCATAGAAACACAGAATGATTTGGGTTGGGAGGAACTTTCAGGATCTTCCAGTTTCACCTCCCACCATCCCAGGTTGTTCCAACCCCTGTCCAACCTGGCCTTGGACACTTCCAGGGATGGGGCAGCCACAGCTCCTCTGGGCCACCTGTGCCAGGGCCTCCCCAATTTACTGCATGTGACCCATTATGTTTATGTCTGATAACTCTGAAGCTCTTAAAAAAAAAAACCAACAAACAACCCACTCCCAAAAAACCTCCACAGAAAACCCCCAACACCCCCCGCCCCCCAAAAAATCTCCAAAACCCAAAATTACTGTCTAAGCCCTAATGAACCAAAAATAAAAGACTCCTTTAGAGATTTGAAGTCCTTTTAGTGACTCGAAAACTAGTCACAGATCAATTTGGAGGAGAGGAGGGTCCTAACTTAGTGATGGTCTAACCCTGATTGATTCAAATAGCTACAAAGAGGGTGTTTGAGGAACATGTGGTTTTAAATAACTTTGAAGTGAAGATGAGAGGAAATTTTCTGCAAGTGTTAAACTTCAAAGGTCACTAAATTGATCTGGATTCACTTGTGCGTCACAGATCAGTGTGTTCTCCAGGCAGGAGTGGTGCTGACTGTGTGCTCTGCCTTGCTTTGTTTGCTTTCCCAGTGTATTGACCTACATATTCATGATTGATGTTTCCTTGCCAAACACTGCTGCAACTAAATCTCCTCGTGTCCATGAATTCACTACCCGCATACTTGAAAACCTCAAACCCCTCATGGAAGCGGATGAAGAGATTCAGAATCACGTGATGGAGGAGAATGGAGTCGGGGAACAGGATGAGCGAACTCAGGGCATTAAACTCTTGAAAACCAGTGAGTTCCTGAGGTGGAGGAATGGGTGTTTTGGGGCGCTGTGCAGTTGCACTGCAGGATTTCTCCTCTTGCCTCTGCTGTGACACTGGAGCTGTTGTTCCAGGGGTGGGATTTACAAAATCACCTCAAGGGTCAAACCGAACCACTCTAATGTGGGGAAAAACCCACAGGGGAGTCTTGCAATGAATGTGGTCTGTAACTTGTTTGGGGGGTTGTTACTATTCTTAGTCAGTGATCATGTTGCTACGTTTATTAACTCTATCAACAGTTCTGAAGTGGTTGATGGCGAGCGCAGGACGATCTTTCTCTACAGCCGTCACAGAGCAACTCCAGCTTTTACCTTTGTTCTTCAAGGTACAGCTTTTAACTTTCCTTCATTACTGGGGCTTGGAACTGCATCGTCTTTAAGGTCCCTTCCAACCCAAACTGTTGAGTTATTTGCTTTTGTTCCCTGATTACACAGTTCTTTCTAAATGGGATCCTTCTCCCGAGTCTTGTCTGCTTTGGTGAAGCTGGGCCATGCAGTGCTACCTACCTGAAATAATCCAGGCTTGCTCACCCCAACAATGCGTCCCTGTGTAAACAACAGTCAATTATCCAACGATAACGTGTGTGACCCCAAAATAAAGGTTTACTGAAGTGGAAGGGAGCTCCATAAAGCTTTCTCTCACCTTTGGACTTAGATTTAATATATGAAATTGGTTTTGGTACCAAGAGAGTTGCAGTGGGGACCAAAGTCGTAATGGCACCCATTTAATCCTCCTGAAGAGATTCAGACCAGCCATACTCTTCAGATGAATAAGAAATGGGGCAAGGAACAAGGAGCTCTGGATTATTTACTTTTTTTCAGCAGCTGAGAATATTTTAATGTTACATTGATTTGTTTTTCCCGGTTAACTTCCAGCAATGTATTAAATGTATTTTTCCTGGATAACTGTCCTTTCGTGGGATTACCCTTTCTTTCAGAGTTCAGTAGTTCCCCTCTAACACTGCCCTTGGGTTTTGTTCCCTCTCTGCAGATTGCACCCGTAGAAAATGACAATAGTTATGATGAGCTCAAGAGAGATGCAAAGATGTGTCTGTCGTTGATGTCTCAGGGTTTGCTGTATCCTCAGCAAGTGCCTTTGGTACTTCAGGTGCTAAAACAAGTGAGTGTGGTCTGAACAGCTTAAAGCTTCTCCTTCTCTGCCTTTTGTTTAAGATTACTCAGTAGCTGCGATTCTGAGAGAATCAAATACTGATTTACGTGTGAAAGGAAAGGGCTTATTTCAAGTGTTTTAGAACATTCCCGTAAACAGCAAATGTGTTTTGTTTCGTTTCCTGCTTACAAACATTTAAACCACTTTGTTTTGGTGAGAAATTGAACTGCTTTTTAATAAATTCACCTTTGGCTCAGTAGTGGATCAGTTGAAGTCCAACATGTCTCCTCGTGAGCACAACAGTTCAAAATCCAGTTTCAAGAGGAATCTTCATATAAAGAAGGGTCCTTGAAACTGACTTTTTTTTTTTTTTTTTTTTTTTTTTTTTACAATATATTTATATTAAATTAAGTCTGCTTTGGAAGTGGAGACTATAAAAATTATGACTTAGGTAACACTTGCATGCCCACAGTACCTGAGTTTATATAAACATCAATCAGTTACCAACAATAACGTCCATGACCCCAAAATAAAGGTTTATTTAAGTGTAAGTGAACTCCACAAAATTTTCTCTCAGTTTTGGACTTGGACCTGAAGCATGAAGTTAATTATATTTGATCTCTTTGGTGACCAAGGGTGTATGAAACAAAACCACCTGAGCGAGGGCAGTTCTTTGCAACTGCTGCAGGAGCTTTGTCTCTCAAATATTTCTCAAATCCTGTTGGTTTTGCAACGGGCAGCTGCCTTTTGTCTCACCCTGCTTCGTCCCTCCTTGCAGACAGCAAGAAGCAATTCTTGGCACGCCCGTTACACCATACTGACCTACCTCCAGACCATGGTGTTCTACAACCTCTTCATCTTCCTCAACAACCGCAAGGCCGTCGATGACATCAGGTGGCTGGTCATACAGCTGCTGGAGGACGAGCAGCTCGAGGCAAGTGGACCCTTCCCTGCAGTGCTTTTCTCTGGCGAGTTCTGTGGAGGCACTGCCAGCTGTGAATGAGTACAGCAGGTGCTTCCAGCTCAGCGTTCTTCCTGTTCGGAAAATCCGCTTTACGGGATTTGTTTCTTTGGGACTCCAGGCCAGGAAAGCAGCTGTTTATACAATGCTCCATTAGTGGTTCTTAGAAGTTCTGTTATTTTTACTTTTTCACAGATTTAGTGCATTGCTTGGTTTCAGTAGAGCTGAAATAGAGATGTTATAATTTCCCTGTAGATATTAGCATGTGTGGTGGGAGAAATTCAACTTCCAGCAAGGGTAAAATGCCCTCCTGTGTGGACAGTGTGTAAATCCACTCACTATTTATTACTCCATAGGTCTGCTTCCCACCTAATCATATCAACTTAGGAGAAGTATTTTTACTGTTACTATATACATCAAGCTCTCTACAGCTGAGGGTTTGCATTAAATGCTGTGAATTTAAGCCATGCTCAAGCACAGTGAAGAATCTTTAGTGTTAATCTCCAGTCTGGTCCTTCACCACCGTTTCCACTGGTGTTTGTGCAGTTGGCAAATCCCGATGAAATCCTACTTGTGGGAGCTTTTCCCTCTCCAGAAGAAAGAGGAGGTTCTGCAGCACCTTGCAGTCCCCTCATAGTTGTTTGTCAGAACACTTACCTCATAATCTCCCATCATTTTGAAAAACTACCTTTTATTCACTTGAATGCAATTTATCTTGTTATTTTAAATGTACCAAATGATTCCTCTGCACTACAGAGACGTGGAGCCAAAGAGCTGCTCTGTTTTCAGAACCACTTCCAATCGTGTTGTTGCCATGGAAGCTTCCACTTCTCCGTGGAAAGTAATCTTGTTCTTCCTTGGTAATAACTGACAAGATGCAGTATCCTGCAGAGTAATTCCTGGGCAGCTTTTGGACGCTGGATTTTTAAGATGAGCATCCTCATCCTTAGCTGGGATTTGCTGTGTTTACCCTGCAGAACTCAGGGTTTGGTTCTCGGATTTTAAGATGCTTGTTTTGATACAAAGGTCTGTCCCATCTTTTTGTTTTAACGCAGAGTGTGCTGAATGCACTCATGTTTTGATGAACATTTTTCATATTACACTGCAATGGGAGTATTTTCTCTCTGTTTCAGTACCCCCTGCAACTTGTGCAGTTGGGTTTGGCTTGTGCTGCTCGGTGGTTTTGTTCTGATACTGCTGCAGTTTTACAGAGCTTGGTCAGTTCTGAGTTACAAACCCCAATCCCATAGCTGATTGGAAGATTCCTGTGCTGTTCCTGTGTGGCTTTTGTATTCCATAAGTCATCATGTGAGTGTGATGGTTTATAAATTACTTAGTGCCAGATGTGATGAGTGATGAGCTGCTTCACGTATGGTTTTTAAAGGCGTTGCTTCTAGGTGCTCCTTGCAGCAAAGTGTTCCTTTTCTAGGTAGGTGATTGATTTAGGAGTTGAAGTGGTTTTAATGCAGGGAGCAGTGATGTAAATAAGCCCAGCTCACTTGGGGCCTCGCTCACTTGGCAGCCGAGCTGCTTTGTGTGCTGGCTCTGGCATTAGCACATCGTGTTTCATGGAATGGCCCAGCTCCTCAGGGACTCACAAATTGCTGATAAACAAGGCTGGCAGGCTCTCACCTCATCCTTCCCCAGCTCTTAGCAAAGTGGATCACGTTTGAGTAATACCTGGTAGAAATTGAAACGGAGCAGAGCGAGGTCTCGAGAGCTTATCCGAACTTGCTGTCTTTAATTACGCCAGCACTTGCAGCTGTCCTTAGGGTTTGGTGACGGCTCAGAACATTGTGTGCCAGGATGTTATCATCTGCTGGGCTGGATTCAGAGCGCTGGGAGGTGGTTGTGCTCCACAGAGACAGGTGTTCTGTTTGCAGTTACCTGTGACAGAATGTGCTTCCCCAAAACCTGGGGGCTGCTGGCAGCGGTTCTGTGGGCCCGTTTGGGTTGCAGGTTCGGAAATGTGGGGAGGTTTTTGGCAGCTCGGAGTTACTGGAAGCAGGAGTGAGAGTTGGAGGGAGTCCCAACCGAAATATGATCTTACAGGTCTGTGGCTTTGGGAGCTTCGAGGAGATGAGACAACTTAGTAATCCTGAGAAATTAGTCATTTGTTTTTAAGAGCAGCTATGAGTTGGCTCTCCTTGGAATCCACTGACAAGGTGCTGTGGCTGTTCTGAAAGGGATGGAAAAGGAGATCTGTATTTTCAGTAGTTTGGAAACTGGATGAAAACTTAGTTTAGTCTTGTTCTCTGGGGTTTCTGTGTTACCAGAGAGAACGTTGTTTTTCCAAGCTGGAATTGTGTTTTCATTCAGGTAGTGCAAAGATCTGGTCCTTGGGGCAAGGAAGTTTATCATTCTGGGGCATTACAGAACTGAATTGTTGACCATAAACCACTGAAGTTATTTACTGTGGCTGATTAATCCAACATCTGTTGTGTCTTTCAAAGAATTCTGGTGCTACAGGTAGAACAAAATCAGCTGAGTCTCCTGAACATCCCTTCTGCCTTGTCTTTGAAAAGATTTTCTCTTTTTGTCAGTTCTGCATTTGAAGGGGAAAACTAAATGCTACTGAATAAAGGACTCTCTAAAACTGATGTTAATAGAGAATCTGTTAGGGATTTTGTAAAGCATGTTGAGTATTTGTGGTGGTGCATCTTGATCTCTGTCCAAGGTTGTTTTTGAACTTTCTGAAGCTCCTCTACTCCATGCTAGACTATGATATCAACCAGTTCTATGACAACTGTTTACATCTGTGATATGTTTATTAACTGTGAGTTAAATCACATCATTTGCTTGAACAGCAGGTCACGTTATGGCAAATTATGTGAAAGTCCTTGTGTGTTATAGCAACCATCTACTAACCAACCAATAGTTTGAGAGAGCAGCATAAAGCTGTCAGGGCTTTTCTTGGACGGAGTTTGGGCACTTGGGCCCGGCTGGGTGTCCCAAATCCCGGTTTGCTGCCGTGCTTGTGGGGTCGTTAACTGTGTGTGCTGCTGTGCCCAGGTGAGGGAGATGGCGGCCACCACACTCAGCGGGCTCCTGCAGTGCAACTTCCTCTCCATGGACCAGCCCATGCAGACACACTTCGAGCAGCTCTGCAAGATGAGGCTGCCCAAGAAACGGAAACGGGACCTGGGCTCCGTGGGGGACACCATTCCTTCTGGGGGTAAGGGAATGGGGGACACCATTCCTTCTGGGGGTAAGGGAATGGGGGACACCATTCCTTCTGGGGGTAAGGGAATGGGGGACACCATTCCTTCTGGGGGTAAGGGAATGTCCGTGTAGTGCAGATCCCAGTCCCTGTTGCACGTCCTTATCCTTGTTAAGTGCTTCAAGAAGTTGATGTACAAGCATAACTGATGAACAAGAATACACAGCAAAAGCAATTTATGGTTTTTTGCTATGTATTCTTATGCTAAACTAATTTCTTACTCTTAGAATTAACACTCAAGAGACATTTCCATATCCCAGCTCACAGAGTTAAGGATGCAAACGGTTAGGGATAGCAAGTTCCGCAGTAAATAAACTTCCTTAGCTGTCACAACACATTTTTTACCTTCTGTTTTTTAGTAGTGTGGTTTTTTTCTAAGAAAAAAACCGCACCAAGCAACCACAGACAAAAAACCGCGACTAAACAACCAACCAAAAAAACCGAACAAGAAACCCCTTAGACTTAGTTTGTGACTCTGGCTTCTGACTGGACATGTAGTGCATGGGAGTCACAACCATTGGACTCAAAAGTCTGGGTTTCCACATTCCTGAGCTATCTCTGGGTTTCCTTGAGAGAGGGAAGCTCACTGGAAATGTTTGTGATGCGTGCAGCAGTTGCAGATGAATTTCTTACACGTTGTAGCATCACAAATGGAAGGTAGAGGCTGAGTGTGGGATTCTGTGTGAGCGAGCAGCAGCAGTGTGGAGATCCGTAGGTTTGTGTGCGTGGAACTGCCTGGATTTCTGCAGAAGGGGGGATCCCTGCCCTGCTGGGGGGGGTTGTTGCTCTGTGTTGCCTCAGTGTGATGTCATGCCCTGTGCTCGCAGAGCTGGTGAAGCGCCACGCCGGGGTCCTGGGGCTCAGCGCCTGCATCCTCTCCAGTCCCTACGACGTGCCCACCTGGATGCCCCAGCTCCTCATGGACCTCAGCGCCCACCTGAACGATCCCCAGCCTATTGAGGTAAGAACACAGCAAAAATACACTTGGCTTGCAATTACTTCCCCTTTCTCAGAAAAAAATAGGAACCCGTTAAGAAACTCATTTATGATTCCAAATAGTGTTAAATCATGGACTGCTTTTAAAATCTGTTTTATGGTAGATTTGTCTTTGTTTTCAATTTTAAAACATAAACTGAAAGCTGCAGGAACTGTATTTAAAATGTGTGTGTGTATATATATATATATATAATATTTCGAATTAAAAATGCCCCTTTTGTGGATGTCATTCTAGAAAACAACCTGAACCAAAACATTGGTCTGAAATTCTTAAAGTTTTATGAGCAGCCCTAGAAATAAGGTTTTCGTGAAATAGTTGCCCTTAACTCTATTTTTTGTCCTGTATTGGGTTTTGTTAACCTTTGCTGTTTTAGAGGAGTGAGCTGCAGAATTCCTTAGATTTAGCAAACTTTACTGTGGCATGACTTCCGGAAGCAGGAAACTGAACTGATGGAACTTCTCTTTTGTTAATTGAATAATAATCTTCATTATTGTAATAACAGAAGATAGTTTTCCTCTGATTTGTTTCTGTGAACCTACCATCCACTTTCTCATGTTTTGAGACCCAAACCCTTGGTTGGTTTAAAATGCCCAAGGAAAAGACAGCAGGGAAAAAGCATTTTGCTTCTACTTCATAAGAATCTCTTACTGTTTTGCATCTCAGAACTGTAGATGCAAGAATCTTTTCTATGAGAGTGTTGGAGTCATGGCAGCGGTCAAAAGACCTGTGAAAATTAAAATACTGGGCTGAACTCCCCAGAGCCCCCCTGAGCTTTGGTTCTGCTGCAGCCCTTGGTGAGGCTGAGCTCTTCTGTTTGTTGTCCTGCCCGTGTTCTGGGGTGGAGCTGGCTCTGCAGGGACAGGGATCCACCCCACTGTGTGTTCTGCAGATGACTGTGAAGAAGACGCTGTCCAATTTCCGGAGGACCCACCACGACAACTGGCAGGAGCACAAACAGCAGTTCACGGACGACCAGCTCCTGGTGCTCACTGACCTGCTGGTCTCACCCTGCTATTATGCATAGGTGGGTGAGCTGATGTGTTGTGACGTGGGTTTACAGAGGTGTCAGCCTGAGGAATCCTGCTCCAGCTCTCCAGTGGAGCGTGGGGAGAGTGGGGGAATCCCTCACCCTGGGACAGCCAGATCTGCACCCCTTGCCCCTCTGGTGGCCTTGGTCCACACCAGATTTGTCCTGATTAAATACTGCCCATCTCTGTGTGTCCCTGTATTACCCCAGTGCTTTGCTAAGACATTTACACTTGTTTTCTTGACTATTGATGTGCCTTTTCTCCGTTTTCTGCCAGTTGGCTGCCTTTTAAATGCCTGGCAGTGTCCCCAAAGGGGAGGGACGTGCTGCTTTGTGCTCCTGGTGCCTGTGAGGACTTTAGCTGCCACCCAGCCCAGTATATCACCTACATCTCCGATGGGGAATGGCTGCTGCCACACGGTTTCCTCTTCCACCCTGCCAGGTCTCCTCACACAGGCACGTCCCCAAAGAGGGAATCCGTTCCTGGAGTTTCTCTTTGTTACACTACAAGATTCCCACCTCTCTTGTGCTGTGGTGTTTTGTGACAGTATTCCAAGAGCAGCTTTAACGTGTATTTTCATATTTACAATAGCGTGAGGTAATATTTGTGGTTTGGATTCTTTCTCTTTCAGGTTTCTCCTGGGACAACGAGGATGTAGGAACTTGTCTGCAAAATAAAGGAAACTCAAAAGCAATTGATCACGTAGAGAACTTTGTGTTGGAAATCCTGATGCCTAATCAAACCCCACTTTAAAGTACAAACATAAGGACCTGGTTCTACCCAAAAGGAATTTCACCTCCCCAGGAAGCAGCTGTGGGAGCCCCACAGTCCCCTCGTGCCTGCGCTTGCAGGGCCTGATCGTGAGTTCATGGCAAGACCCTCCTCCTGGGCCTGCACCACCCATCACTCTTATTTCTGCTTCCTTGTACACCATGACCTTCCCACCCTCCTGTCCTGCCCCCCGTTCCCAGCTGACTCCAGCATTACAGATATGCAGAACCGGAGAGTGCCGCGCCCCGGAGCCTTCCCCGTGGAGCTCTCCGCCCCTCCCCTGGCCAGCACACAATCCCGGGAGCCTGCCTTCCTCAGAGTTTATTTTTCACTCCTGGGATTTGGGTCTCTCTCATTCAGCCAGCTCAGGGCAGGATTGCCTTTTTGTACCTTCCTTGTGCAAATGTAAATAGCTGATCCCCGTGCGGTGCGGGTGGTGGCAGGCAGAGCGCGGGCAGTGACAGCTCTCGCTGCCTGGCCAGGCCTTTGGAGGGAGCTTGGCCACGGGTGGAATAAAAATCTGCGATTATCTGCATATTGGTAAGGGGAAAAGGCTGACTTCTCCGTGTAATTAGAGCCCAAGATAGGAAATGATGGACTGTAAGTGGTGGTTGAACTCACGGAATGATGTGTATGCACAGTGTGGAAAGGCAGTTTATAACAGTGTATCCTCATAAAGATTGTCACTGTTTGAGCAAACATATCTCGTTTGAAGATTGTGGAAGCTCTGTGTTTTTTTTGCCTGCAGCTTTGTTCAGAGACTGGTATGAATTGGCTGTTTAATAACCTGTTTAATATGTGTTACATAGTTGTAAAAGACTGTATAAATTGTAGAGGCATTGCATTGACAAAACATTGTACAGTTTGCAACCTTTTACATAACACCATTGTGAGATTAATTTGTAAAGATTCATACTTAGATGTTAATACGGTAGTGGTTCTGGCTTTTGTATCGAATCAAATGCCATTCTTAGTTTTTTAAATTATTTTCTTTAACGGAATCTCTCTTTGTTTGTGCCCGAGAGGCAGAGGGTTTGTTTTGGTTTTCCTGTATCTCATCCTGGCTGTGTCCCATCCAGATCTCACTGCACCGCGTGTGGCCGTCGCCAAACGCTGCCGTCACACCCTGGGTGTGCTCCCCTCGTGGGCCGGGAGGTCCGTGGGGACAGTCCCTGAGCTGGAGTGTGTTCCATCTCCCCCGCAGCCCCCGGGGCAGCGCTGGATGTCCCACTGTAGAGCGTAGTGCCAAACTCTGAGTTCACTGTGTACCTAGTGAAAGACCCAATAAACCGACTGTTTGTAACAACCGCAGCTCGCTGTGTTTCTGAGGCGCAAACTGCTGGGTTTGAGACCTCATCTTCAGGTGGTTGCTGTGCTTTTGGGCTTTTGGGTGAGGCTGGTGTTTGTCCTGGGATCTGGCAGTGAGCTAAGGCAATGTTAGGGATTAATCGGAGACCTTGTTCTAAGGGCTGGGGAATGAGCATCTGCATTTATGGAAGAACACCTTGTGCCACTCAGTAACACTCAGCAACTTCTGAGAACTGGAGAAACTAGTTCGTAGTGGAGGTGGGTTTGCTGGCAGATCAAGAAACTTTACAGGTGATGGAAAGCATTTGGTGCAGAGGCTCAGCTTTAGGGGATGTGTTGGCAGTTCATCAGCTGCTGGGGCAGATATTGCCCGTGCTGTCCTGCCTACCTGCAGGGCAGGTCGTGGTGGGATCCAGCTCTGCTGTTTTCTGCTGTGTTGAGAGTTTCTTAGTCAAAGCGTAGCTGGAACTGGTTGCAGGATCCAGTAGGGAATCATTCTGTAGTTGAAGGTGGTATCAATTCCCAACAGCATGTTGTAAATCCACGGTCAATTCCTTGATCCAAACAGATCACCCTGTAAATAGAACACTTGTTCAAAATACACTTCTGTAGGATAAAAATATAACTGTGATAGTGTGAGCAAACCTGTCCTGACTGAGTTTTGGTGAGGGCAGGATTGTTAGTCTCCTGTTCTGGAACTGTAGGAACAGTTTTGAGATCTTCATCAAAGACCACAACTCCGTTACTGCTTTTATTCCCCGACTTGCCCCAAGCAACACACACGTCCTGAGTTCAGAGCTGCCATCACTTTGATGTCTTCTGCTGTCTCTTCCCTAAAGCCTTCAAGATGAGCCGACTGCAGGACCCCAGTCTAGAGAGGGAGACAATTCTAGCGTGAGAAGAGAGAAATTTTCCCCTTGGAACAGGAAGGGAGATGGAAAAATACCTTGGAGATGGTCTGGTAGCCTTGATAGCCTTAGTGACCTGTCAGTCTGCACAGATAACCTGTGACCACACTGTGAAGTACCAGGGAAGGGCAAAAAATGTAAGGTAGAATTCATTCATGGGAGGTTTTGGGGTGGTTTTCTTTTGTTTGCTGGGGGGGTTGTTTGCTTGGGAGGTTTTTGTTCGGGGGTTTTTGTTGTGGGTTGGTTGGCTGGTTGGTTTGGTTTTGTGTTGTTTGCTCAAGTTGCCAGTGACTTACTGCTCAGTTGTTCTTGTGCTAGAAAGAAAATTAAATGGTCACGTTGAGTGCTGTAATCTCCCATATTTCCATAACCAAGTGTATTTGATGCTTATTTTGATAAAAATACATGAGAAAATTATCCAATGGGTGAATAACACTTTAAACTTGTGCTTTTGGGTGGTACCACAGGCTCAAAGTTGGATGTGTTACTGACAAGTAGAACTAATTTGTGGGAGGGTGAGGTTTGGGGTTTTCATTAAAGAGTAAAAGGGATGAAGGTTCTTATTTCTGATGCATTCCTTTTACATCCAGGTATGTCCCCTTTCATCCCCTGTATCCTTTCCCAGGCTGCTGGGAGCCCTGTGCTGGGTGCACTGGCTGATGTTTCCTGGCAGGTTTTCACAGTTAGGCATCCCCAGCATCCCACACTCTGCTCAGTCTCACACTTTCCTCCACAGCTTCAGGCTCCCTGGAATCCTGCAGCAGAGAGCCTCCAGCTTCCTCTCCCCCTGTGCTGTGGGAAACACCATCATCTGGTAAGATGGAAAAGGGAAAATAAACCCACGTGGCAGCAGAAGGTTTTGCTGGCCACTGTCCTTGGAGCGTTTTAACTTTAACCCTGCTGTGAGTTACCAGCTGAGGTGTTTTACATCCTCGCTGGCATCCTGCAGTACCTGGAAGGCAACTTGTGGGGATTTCCCCATCCCAGAACACTCACTGTCCACAGCCACCTTGGGGCACAGGCTCTGGAGACTGGATTTCTAATGAAGGTGCTTCTCAGAGCTGTTAAGAGAGATTTAGGAGGGAAAGTCCTTGAGGCAAGAGGGGAAAAAAGGTTTAGTTTTCTCTCCCTGGGAAGGGAGAGTGACTGAGAAAAGTGGACTGGAATCAAGGGTGTTCTCAGCACTGATAATTCTGCTGATAATGTTTGTAAGTTTTTATCTTTGACTTCTGATGGATTAAAGGGGAGTTGTTGCTCTGGTGATTCCTGCCCTGCTTTGGGGTCTTGGTTCCCATGCTTTTGTCCCCCACCCCAAACTTTGGCAATTCTTTTAAAAAGTTGAAAAGCTCTTTTAAAAAGGGATAGTCCAGCTGTGTGGCCTCATGTGGACTCAGGGGTTAGACACGGTGAGAAGCTGAGGTCAGTTTTTATGCAGTGTCTTGTTTCCAGCTGAAGTGAGGTGTGTTTTTCTGCTCAGAAAGCAGGTGAGGATCTTGTGCTCCTTGGTCACATGGGAAGGGAACAATCCTCACTACTTCCTCAGCATTGACCACTTTGAAGTAATTCACTCTTGCGTTAGGCTAACATTGTGTCAGTCCTGTCTGTTTATGTAACAAACATGTCAGTTCCTATTTGTTCGTGCAGTGTCCTCCGATGTTTACTAATAATAAAATCCGAGGAGGGAGAGCCCAGCTTGCCCCTGAAAAAATAACTCACAGTCAGTAGGGCCAGGGTTCACTCACAGAATTCAAATTAACCAGGGCTGAAGAACAGAAATACAAGCAAGAGGGAAAATAAGTGACAGCCAAGCTGAGAGGGAACATACCTTGAAGCCACAGGAAACCATGTTTTGGGTCTTGGACCTTCCCCCTCCTGGACACAACTAGTTTAAGAACAACCCTGTGTGATTGCTGGGGTAGGGGAGATGGTTATTAAAATTAAGATTGATGTATATACAATTGTAAGACAAGTGTGATGCATAAGTCAGAAATACTGGGTCTACTGTATTTCCATTGTATTTCTGTGCATTGCCTGGCTGGATTTTGATCTCCTGCACCTGCATTTCCAGTGACGTGGAGGCCCCTGGGTTGTGTGTGCCTGGGACAGCTGGGAGAGCGTGCACCGAGAGTTTCCTCGACCTCACGTCCCTGTGAGTATTTCAGAATGATCCCTAAAGTGCCGGGAGAGAACCTACAGGAGAGATGGGGCAAGGCTGTTTGCAAGTACTAGCAGCACAAGGGGGAATGGGTTCAAATTGAAGGAGGGTAGATTGAGATTGGATATTAGGAAAGAATTCCTCTCTGTGAGGGTGGGCAGGCCCTGGCACAGGTTGCCCAGAGAAGCTGTGGCTGCCCCTGGATCCCTGGAAGTGTCCAAGGCCAGGCTGGAGCAGCCTGGGCTAGTGGGAGGTATCTCTGCCCGTGGCAGGGGGTGGAAGCGGATCATGTTTAAGTTCCCTTCCCACCCAAACCGTTCTGTGGTTGTGTGAACCGCAGTCTGTGCTGGCACAGCCCGCTGTATCCAAGCTGCTCGGCGGGCTGACAACGGGGTGGTGCAGCAGCGCCGGAGGGGCTTTGGGGAGCTTTGGGGAGCCCGGTGCCGCATCCCCCGCCCCGCGCCGGGGGAACCCCGGGCCCGCCTTCGCCGGGAGTGCGGGAAGGAGGGCGGGGGGGCTGCGGGTCCGGCCCCGCCGCGGAGGGAGCGGAGCGGAGCGGAGCGGGGCGGGCGGGGAAGGGGCCGGGCCCGGGCGCCATGGCGGCGGAGAGCCGGCGGTGAGCGGTGGGGAGCGGGGCGGGCAGGCCGGCGGTGAGCCCACCGGAGCGGCGGTGACCGCGCCGGGGACGAGCCCCCCGGGCCGGCGGTTACCGGGCTGGCGATGACCGGGCCGGGGATGAGCCCCCCGGGGCGGCGCTGACCGGGCGATGAACGGGTCGGGGCGGCTGCCGGCGGGGCCCGGGGAGCAGCTGGGCGCGAACGGCAGCGGCCCCGCGGAGCTGCGGGAGGGCACCCACGCCGCTACCTTGGCCGCCTGCGCCTCCCTGCTGGCCCTCGTCTTCTGCCTGGGCTCCTACGGCAACCTCATCGTGCTGCTCTCCTTCTTCGACCCGGCCCTTCGCAAATTCCGCACCGACTTCGACTTCATGATCCTCAACCTGTCCTTCTGCGACCTGTTCCTCTGCGGCGTGGCCGCCCCCATGTTCGCCTTCGTGCTGTTCTTCGGGCCGGCCCGCGGCGTGCCGGGCACCTTCTGCTTCACCTTCCACCTCACCAGCTCCGGCTTCATCATCATGTCCCTCAAGACGGTGGCGGTGATCGCGCTGCACCGGCTGCGGGTGGTGCTGGGCAGGCAGCCCCCCCGCGCCGCCTCGACGCCCCGCACGCTGCTGCTCACGCTGGGGCTCTGGGCCGCCAGCCTCACCCTGGCCACGCTGGCCACGCTGCGAGCCCGCGGCTCCCGACGCTGCCTGCCCTTGGCCAGCCTGGCCAGCGGACAGGGCAGGCTCATCCTCTACCTCTACATCGCCGACTTCATCTGCTGCGTGGCCGTGGTGGCCGTGTCCTACGTGATGATCGCCCGGGCCCTGCGCAGGAACTCCCGTGCGAGGCAGGGCCCGCCCGTGGCGGCCGTGGGCTCCCCTCGGCCACAGCCCGCCCTGTACCGCACCCAGAGCTGCGGGCAGGCCCACGGACAGGGCCCTGGACACCCCAAGCACGCCGCGCGGCTCCCGCCGGCGTCGGCCGTCAACCTGGCCACGGCCAAGGACTCCCGCGCCGTGGGGACGTGCGTGGTCATCGTGCTCTCCGTGCTGGTGTGCTGCATGCCCCTGGGCATCTCCCTGGTGCAGGACGTGCTGTCCAACAGCGGGGGCTTTGTCCTCTACCAGTTTGAGCTGTGTGGGTTCACTCTCATTTTCTTCAAGTCCGGGTTAAATCCTTTCATCTATTCCCGCAACAGCGCGGGGCTGCGACGGCGCGTCCTGTGGTGCCTGCAGTACGCCGCCCTCGTCTTCTGCTGCTGCAAGCACAGGACCAGGCTCCGGGCCGTGGGCAAGGGGAGCCTGGAAGTCAACAGGAACAAGTCCTCCCACCACGAGACCAACTCGGCGTACGTGTTGTCCCCGAAGCCTCAGAAGAAGGGCCTGGACCAGGCCTGCGTTCCCAGTCACTCCAAGGACAGCGTGCTGAGCCCCAGGGCTTCCGTGGGCCACCAGCACTACGGCCAGAGCAGCTCCACCCCCATGAACACCCGGATCGAGCCCTACTACAGCGTGTACAACAGCAGCCCTTCCCAGGAAGTCAGCACCCCCAACAGCCTGCAGCCAGTCAGCTCCGTGTTTGGCTTTTCCAAGCCCTGCATCCCCCATCCCACCCCCGGCATGGGCTGGGACTGCAGCACCGCTCCCACCAGGCACATCCCAGTGCCCTCAGTGTAGCCTGACCCACCACCCCAGAGCGGCCCCTGCTCTGGCTGGGGAAGGGTTGTCCCCAAATCAGTGATACAGCACTGCTGCCAGTGAATGGAAATGCCATTCCTGTCCATGTCCAGCTGTTTGGAGCCAGTGCCGGGGGATTTCTCTGGAATTTCACTGCCGAGTCAAGAAGGGGGATACATTTTAGATTTGTGTTTGGAATCGTCACATGAGGGTGTTTTGGTACTGAATTTTACTGCTGGACAAGTGAAAAAGTAAATGCCATAACTGTGTGATTTGTTATGTCACAAGGCCAGGTTGGATGGGGCTTGGAGCAACCTGGACCAGTGGAAAGTGTCTCTACCCATGGCAGGGGGTAGCAGTGGATGAGCTTTCCAACCCATGCTGTGATAAGGCAGAGTATTACAAATATCTTGTATTTTCCAGAAGGAGGAATTGGGAGGGTTCTTGGTATTATTGGAGTAGAAACTTTTTCCGTTGCAGAAGGTTGGAAAAACTGGTGGCACTTTTCAGTAATAGCAAAAGTCTTTTCTATTCCTGAGGCAAAATCCTGGTTCCCTTGAGGTAAATGGCAAAATTTCCATCAGGTTCCACTGAAGTTCAGGATTTCACTCTCGGCTTCTTCAAGTGGGACAAAACATTGTTCAGTCAGTGTTGTATTTCCACTGGGAAGGACTTTGGGGAAGTATGGCGTGGGAATAAACCTCTGCAGTTTATACATTAATATCTGCTGGGTGCTTATTTGAAGGAGGGTTGTTTTATGTATCCCAAAATAATTTGGAGAGGTGTCTTGCCTCTGATAGAAGTAGCTGTGCAATACCTACTTACTGGTGTGGATAAAGATGAGGATAAAGACGAATGTTGCAATATTATAGGACAGGAGTAATGCAGTCTCCTCTGGAATTCCCCAGCCAGTGAGCTGTTAGGCACAGAGTTGTGTTCCTTATTGTTCCTTTGCCCATGACTTTTATAAATTGGGACAGGTAGAACTGACAGCTGTTAACATTTTTAAAACCAGAACAGCCACGTCCCAACTAACTACAAGTTTTGGAGATTTTTTTTTTTTTAAGAAATCTTAACATCAGTTTGATTTAATCTGTCTGCTTAGAAACTTCCCCTGTTGGTCTCCACAGCAAGCAAATAACTTGAAAGGAGTTGTGTTTTATTTTTGTGTCGTGTCACATGTCGTGGGAAGTTGAAATTCCTGACAGTTCTGGCTGTAGGTCACCAAACCTCTGCCAAACAACCTTCACCTTCAGCAGAGCCTCAGTGTCTCCAGAACAATCCTGCCACAGACGTTTGGTGCCTCCTCATAGGAAAATGCCACATCTTTAGGAAAATGCCAGCGATGGGAAGGTGATTTGGTACTTGAGGAACAAAAACCATCCACTTGCTGCTGTGTGAGAGTTGTTGGTTCGGGCCTTTTGTTAACTGAACTGCTGTTCTTTGTTTAACACTGAATTTGAATTAGTTTTGAATAATTCAAACCAGCTTTCTCGCAATAAAACCGATGTGAACAACTTTCTAATACAAATGTAAAATTGAAATGATTTCAGTCTTTCCTCTCTGCCCAGATACTTTTTTTTTTTTTTTCTCCAAATGAATAACGTGGTTCTTTCCAAACTAAGTATAAAAAATAACTTTAAAGTCTTGTCTGGTTGTTCTGCAGTTAAATTTCTCTTCAGTACAAATTGTACTGGAGGGAAAAAACACAAATGAAGCGGTCTTGGGGTTTGCTCTGTGTGTGCAGCTTCTCCTGTGCCTTTAGTTTGGATCACATGAACTTCAGCTCTCGCTGCAAGGTTAAACCCCTCACACCTTATTCATGACAGTCATTTGCATGGAATGTTCATGTGGGAGTAAAGCAGGAAGGGTCCAAGAAGGAGGTTTTATTTCCTTTATGTGATGTGTTAGTGCAAAAAAAAGAACTTTGTCAACTCCTGGTGTCAACTGTACTCTTAATATACCACCCTTGTGTTAATATTTGGGTTAATATGAAAAGTGTAGATAGGAAAGTGCAGCACCTTGTCATCTGCAGTAGGAGCAAAACCTGATTTAAGCTGTCAGTTTTACTGAGTTCATTGTTCTGCAGGATGTTTATGGGTGTAGGAAATCGAGATGGGATTTGGGGATTAGGTGGGTACAACTTTGCAGAGAATCATGAACTGATTTAATCAATTTTATGGTAAAATAGTCAGCTTACAGTCTTTGGGAGCTTAATTTTTCTTTTTTCTTTTAGCCCCTTGTATGAGCACAGAACCAGTAAAGAACCAGTAAGGAACCAGTAAAGAGTGACTGCAAGGTTGAAAAGCAGAGATCCAAGCAGAGGGAAGCAACAAAGTGCAGGCCAAAGGAGGTGGAAAATGTGTGAGAAGAGATGAAGTGAGAAATGTGAGCACTGAGTGGTTTAGAAAGAAAGGAGAAAGCATCAAGGAGCTTATTAGAAAAGCAGCCGATGAATTACTTGGGGCTCATTAATCTCATTAACAAGCGAATTCTGGTTGTTTAAATGAACAAAAATGTTTAAATATTTTTATAACTTAGTCTTTCTAAGTCCTAAATCTCTGTGGTGGTGAGAGTTGGCTTTTTCAGCTGCTGGGCTGCAGGGTTGGATTTTTCAACCTGTAATTGTAAAACCTCCAAGCTGTTGATGCCAAAGCATTTTGCTGAGGAAGAGTGGGTTTGCATCTGGTGAGTTCTGGGAGACCTCTCTGTGAATGCAGGCCTTTGTTTCATGTCCCCCCTTTTGGCAGCAAATAGCTCTGGATTTGTCTTATTTTGTCCCAGCAGAGCTAATTCCCTTTCAGAGTCTGCGTTCCAGACGTGCTGCACACAGACATCCTGCCTTCCTGGATCTGGGATCTTCTTCTGGGAAGTCATTTGGGTTCACTCGCTGTGGGAGCAAGTCCAGACCGTGCTCCACCAAATGATTTGTCCTCACCTGGCGTTTATTTGGTGCCACAGCCTGCTGATTTTCCTTGAACGTGAAAATTAGATCAGCTGGATTTCCTTCCCTTTTTTCCCAAACACAATAAGTAAAATTGTCAAGTGGCACTAGGTGAGGTAGCACGGAGTCCCTTGGAAATGGGTCAAGTGAAGCTTTCCTAGATCTGAATAATAACATACAGAACTTGTTTCTTCAGAGATTTATGTTGATGTAAAGCTCACCCCAGTCACCTAACGGCAGACACTGACACACTCAGCTGTTTTTTGCGTTGGTTGTATATTTTATTGTGTACTTATAAAAGTTTCCAAGCCTGGTCTCTCCCAGCAGTCACTGAGGCCCAAGGCTGTGGCGGTGTGGGTGATAAAAGAAGTAAATTTTTCATCTTTTCTTGCTCCAACCACAGAAAGGACCTGCTGCCTGTGTGCCAGCCTGGCTGCTGGCTTTCTTCCCTGCGTGCAGGTGTGTTCCTACCTTAGGCTGTCCTGGAACAGGAATCTTTGCTCCAGTTGTAAGACACCCCTTGTCGCTGCAACCACCTCAAAAAGCAGCAAGGACGTGCAGTGTGACCTGAGCTGTTCTTCCCTTCAGGAGACATCCACAGCACTTACAGAAATGCTGGGAATAGCTGGGGAGATTCAAGCGCCCAGGAAGAAAAGGCTGTTTACCAGCACTTGGGTCTCATCCCTTCGGGATTCCTTTATCAGAGGGAATGACACAAGTGCGACAGTCCCGCCAGGAACCTCTCCTGGGGCTGATCCAGACAAACCCCGTGGCATCACTGAGCCTTTGCAGGAGGTAAACGTTTCTGTTTGACCGCAGGCTTTCCAGGCACAGCCTTCCCAGTTCCTCGGGTCTCATTCCAGCTCGTACATCTCCTGAGCGGATCCGTTCTCCACTCTCACCAGGGGTTCATTGGTTGTCTTTAAGACAGCTCTCAGCTGATGCCAGAACATCTTCTGCTTGTGTTCCTCGGGGCTCCACTTCAGATAGGTTTTGCTTCTCAGCAGCTTCCTGAGTTTGCTGAACCTCTGTGGGACGCTGTGGGGTGGGAGGTCTTCCAGCACGATCATGATGAGGGAATCCAGGTTCTCGTTGAGGACCCGGTGCTCGGCGAAGTACAGCTCGTACTGACACCAGCAGCTGTTCACAAAGCTGGGGGAGAGAACAAACAGGACCTTGTGGCTGTTCTCTATGCAGTAAAATATGTTCCCAAGCACGGGGTGCCCCGGTTTGAAATCCCTCTCGTGGTAGCAGATCTTGAACCCATCGTTCTCCAGCTTCTCCAGCAGGTTCTCTTTGGTCCAGGCGGCGTCGTGTTCGCTGTACGAAATGAAGGCGTCGTAGAGCTTGTTCTCGGGCCTCTTCTTGTTCTGCCTCCTCTTGGCCATGCACCAGTACCAGCCCATCCTGATGTACCAGAGCCCGTGGAAGTGCCAGCACAGGGCTGTGAGCAGCAGCACCGCGAGGCCAGCGGTGCCGGCGGTGATTCCCAGCTGGAGCCCCAGGGAGCAGCGCAGCAGCGTCAGGCGGCTGCTCTCCACCAGGGAGCCCCTCCTGTCCGGGGGGAAGCTGCACCTCACGTCCCCCCTGCCCTTGATCTGCAGCTGGGGGCGGTGCATGTAGACGTTCACGAACCAGTACAAGTCACAGTTGCAGAAGAAGTGTCTCCCTTGGACCGTCAGCACCCTCAGGCTCGTCAGCGGGCCGAACGTGTCCTCCACTATGGTGGTGATGGCGTTGTCACTGATGTCCAGCTCCACCAGAGAAGCTGGGAGGGAGCCACGCTGTAGAAAGGAGATCTTATTCCCTGATAAATTGAAATACTTCAGCGCTGGCAGGGAATTGCCAAGGCCGTCGGGCAGCTCTGAGATGAGGTTGTGGCTGCTGTCCAGGCTGGCGAGCGCAGGAAGGGGGTCAGTGGTTTCCAGCTGGGTGATTAGGTTCCCAGAAACGTTGAGATGCTCCAGGTTCCCCAGGGCCTTGGTTAAGGACAGCACCTTCAACTTGTTCTTACTGATATCACATTTCTGTAGAGCTAATGGGAAATACTCCACGTGCATCTCCGTAATTTTGTTGTTTTGGATGTTAAATGTTGTTAAGTTGGAGAGGGATTTCAGACTCGAGGGTATGACTTTGATGTCGCTGTTGCTGATGTCGAGGTGCTGCAGGGAGGAAGGGAATTTGGGAAGTACAGAAATGCGGTTGTGGCTGAGATCCAAAAATAGCAGTTCCTCCATTGTGTCAGCAAACCACTCGGGCAGCTCCACGATGGAGCAGTTGGACATTACCAGGTGTTTCACCTTGCTGGGGAGGCTCTCGATGGGTGTCCCAAACTCGGTCCTGACAAAGGAGATGGCGTTGATGTGCACAGTCTCAGGGGGAGGGGCACATGTTGGAAGTGTGTTCCTGCTGTCTGGAGATGCTGTGTAGATGAAGTGATTTCCTTGGATGTACATGTTTTCCAAGTTAAACAATTTGCTAGCGAAATTCAGGGGTATTTGGCTGATGTTGGTGAAGGACAAGTCGAGTTCCTTGATGGTGGGGGGGAGGCACAGCGTGTCCAGGCTATTGATGGGGTTGTGGCTGATGTTTACAAAGAAAAGCTGGTGGAAAGGGAACTTACAGATGGCCTCCACGTCCAGGATGTTGATGGTTAAATTGCTGAAGCTGGCGTCGATCCACCGCACGTTTTCCATGGGCAAGAACAGGACGAACAGCGACAGGAGATCCATTTTCAGGTCGTTGTGACTGATGTCGAGCTCCAGGACGCCGGCCAGCTGAGCTCGGCAGGCATCCTCGTCCAGTTTTAGCAGCAGCTCGTCCTCGGAGAGGTTGCTGTGGGACAGATCCAGTGTCCCGTTGATGGGAGTTGCACAGAAGCTGGGCCTCGGTGTGGCTGTTGGAAAGGCTGGAAGCGCTGTTGTGTTTCCCTCTCCATTCCGAAGCAGGTTCCCAGTGCTCCGCCTGAGCCTGGGGTTAAGGTTTCCCAGGACAGGAGCGTGTCTGGAACGTGGTGGCTCCTCGGTGGGCTCAGAAGGCCCCGGAGCAGCCTCTGAGGACTTGCCAGAATACTTGGAAAGCCGCAAAGACCCCGAGGCTTTGCCGGTGGGCGAGAGCTCCAGGTGGGGTGGGAGATGTGGCAGAAGCAGCTTCTCATCATTGAATGATAAATCCATGGAAAGCAGGCTGAGCAGGCCCTGGAGCACACCGGGCTCAACCTCCCGAATCCGATTGTAGGAAAGGTCCAGAACTTCCAGCGCCTCGAAACCTTCCAAGTCTCTCTTGGTTACTTTTTCAATGACATTATGGGAGAAGTTGAGAGCTCTTGCTGTTTTGGGAGCTTGTGCTTCTGAGACAGAGGAGAGGTTGGAATAGGAGTAGTTATAAACTGGGAAGGCTGTGGGTGTTCTCCATGTTAGGAATCCACGTGCTCCACTGAACAAGAAAGAAATGAAGTAGAGATGAAGGCAGCCAGGAAGGACCCTCATCCTGGAGAAGAGAAATGTCACATCCATCATTATAATGTGCTCTGTGTTAAAAAAATAATCCTAATTTACTTGCAAATCCAGAAATTGTGTCATTAATTGTATCTACGAATCCCTTTTATCTACCAAAAGAAAATACAACTTATTTCAGAGTAAGAGAGAGGAAGTGTCAGAGAAGGATTTAAGGAGGGCTCTATTCATTTCAGGTCATTGTAGATAAAGTCTGAATTATCTTTTCTTTCTTTCCTGTCTCCCCAGGCACCTCTGCAATCCCATCTTCCATTGCTCAATCTGCAGCGCCACTCTGGGCCCACACCGTGGGACTCTGCTTTTATGTCTCTCGTCAGCAACCAGGCAAGTCTGACCCGTCCAAAACCCGTCCAGCCACCTCAGTAAAGCTCCACAGAACTGTGTGACCACGGCTCTTCCCGTGATCCCAGCCCCCTGGAGCTTTGCTCTGCCAAGGATTTACCAGCGGTTTGCTGGGCCGTATTACCTGTCAGGGGAAGTTTGCTGGGAAGTGGGATATGGGAGGCTTGTCTGAGGCAGCCGGGAGAGGTCACTGCCCCCTCATCGCTGGGCTCTGGAGAATTCCCAGTGCCGGGAGCGCTGCCCGGCTCCAGCCCTGCCCCAGCCCTGCCCTCTGCTGCCCATCCCGCAGGAACACCAACTCACCCTTCATCCCGCAGGAATACCAACCCACCCCCCATCCCGCAGGAATACCAACCCACCCCCCATCCCGCAGGAATACCAACCCACCCCCCATCCCGCAGGAACACCCAGCCGCCGGAGCACCACAGGGGTGTGAAAAGCATCACGGATGCATCACCCAGCTCGTTCCTGCTTCCAGCCACCCTCCCGTCCCTCTGCCCCCCCCGTACCTGCTCCGGTCCCTCGCCGGTCCCTTGTGCTGCCGCCGGTGCCTTTTGTGGCTCTGGGCTGGGAGCGGGGACGGGCCGGGACACCCCCGGGCCCGCCCAGCCCCGGGGACCTGCGGTAAGCGGCCCCCCCTCTCCCTCTGCCCGGCTGGAGGAGGAGGAGGAGGCAGTGCCGGACGTGATTGTCCCCGGTGGGATCTGTCAAGTTTTCCCCCTTCGGGCGTTGCTCAAGCCGTGGCCGAGGGGGAAGCGGAAGGTGCCAGTGGCTCGTTGTGATGCGCTGGCACCGGGACGGTGTGGTGAGAGGGTTCGCTCCCAGCGCAGCATCGCAGGCATCACAGCTGGGGGGAGAAGACAAAGCTCGCTGGAAGGAGTGCGTGGGGTGGCGGGTTCACCAGGGACAGGCTGGCTGAGCACCTCGGGAGCACGAATGCCGAGGGAGCTTGGATGGGACAGCACTGTGGCCGTGCTCCATCAACAACAACACAGCTCATGGCAACTATTAGCTCCATAATTCGGGTTACTTCTGCCACTGCCGCGTGCTAATGACCAAAGCCACTCGAGCTCCACCTAAGCATGACATGACATCCACTGTAACTTTACCTTTGCCCCCCCCCTCAGAGAATCTCAGGTGGGGAGGGGGGTCTGAGATGCCATTGCACCCTCTGGGGTCGGCCTCTGTCCCACAGGGACACCCACTGGGTAAGGACTCGACTCTAAATTGTTACCTCAAGCTTCCACTGGGACCAGAGCTTACCTGTAAATCATTTTCATTTTTTTCCCCCTCTTTTGCAGCTGGTCATTGGTATGACTGGAAACTCTTGTGGTAGACTGAAGGCTCCCCTGCCCTGTCCTGGAGGCTGGAAAATCCGAGGTGGTTTTGTGCTGTCTGTCTGGTTCTGACCAGGCACTTTCCTGCTGAGACAGGTTCTGGGAATTGCCCTGCAGTCATCAGTTCTTCAGACAGATGCTAATCTGCTTTGGTGAGAGACACAGGAAACTGAGAGCGCTCAGAGTACGTCAGGGGGCATTTTATCTCCTGTTTTCAGCATGGGGTGGGCTCCCACAGTCAGATAATTCTCCATGTAAATACAGCAGTGCTGCCAGAGAACCCTGGGCTGTGCTTCCCTTTGGGAAGGTGGAGCAGCCACATCCTATCACAGGGCCCAGCAAAATCCCAGAGAAAACCAGGGCTGCAAGGGACAAAGTGAAAAAGACTCTTTTTTTTGGTACAAGCACAGTTATTCTACAACACACTGTGCTGGAATTATTCTACCTTAATTCATCCAACACACCCTCTGTGTATTCATTTATTCTCCTTTTTTTTTTAAAGCAACCTCTTATTTTGGGGATTGTGGAGGAAGAGCAGGACACAAGAAAGGTCTGTGAGTGAGAAAGGAGAGTCTACACTGTGTGACCAAGAACACCATGGCAGGGTGATGAAATAAAGGGATTTCACTCCCAAAACAGGTTGTCTGCCACTTGTTCTCACTCTCCCTCTGCAGGGGATGGGATTTTGTGTGCTGGAAATGCAAGGGAGGAGAGCTGAATCTGCAGAGGAGCTGCTCAAACCCAGAGAGAATCAGCACCAACCTTCGTGAGACCCGATGTCACAGGAGCTTCCCTGATTAAGGTGGGCTTAGATTTGTGTATTGGATGAAAATCTTAGGTATTTATGGCCAGGAAATGCACTTGTCTGCTGGAAACAGCTCTACCTTCCACAGGCATGGGAGCAAACCTGCAGAACCCCTCAGGAACAAACCTGAGCAGAGCAGCACAGCCCTCCAGTTCTGGGAGCTTTCTGGGTATTCAAGAACCTTGTTTTCCCCCACTTTTGGTCCTGGCATGTTCCTGCACCTCCAGGCTCGTCTGGGAGAGGGTTGAGGCAGCAGATTACTCTCAAGTTTCTTTCTTTTAGATTCAAATGTGTGAAAACACCGAATTATATTGGAATTTACTTGCAGCAGTAGCAGCTTATGGTCTGCTGTGCCCTGTGGGGTTTCTGTGTGTGTCCTGCCTCCTCCCCTCGCTCCCACGTGGGCTGTGGGCTGTGGGCTGGGGAGGGGGGCAGCAAAGCGTGTTCCTCCTATTTGGGGGATGTGTGGGCAGGCAGGAAGAGCTGTGAGCGTGGGAGTTCCTGTGCAGGGGGAAGTCGAGGCTGAGGAGCACGGACACCACAGGTTTGGCAACCCTGTGTTTGCTCAGACAGCAGCACGAGCTGGTGCTGGGGGGCACCAGGTGCTGTGGCTGCTGAGTCAGGGCTGTGCTTCCCCTCCTCGGAGGGCAATTCTGGACTTTCTGCAGAGTGACTGTTCCTGGCCTGCCCTCCGGGCTGATCACAAGTGAGGGGCGGGCAGGAAGGTTTGGGCTCTGGGGGGTTCCCTTCCCTTCCCATGACTCAGCCCGAGGGATGCTGGGGCAGGGCTGTGCCTGCCCAGCTTTTCCCAAGAGCAGCCAGGGAGCTACAGGGCAGCCTGGATTCAAAATACAGCCATCCCAAGGGATCACACAGATCCAGGGCTGGAACGACGGGATTCACACAGCCCCTTGCCAAGGCAGCACGAGGTGAAACAAGTTTTAACCTTTCCTTACTGTAATTTGGCTGCTGTGGCCTGGGGGAGTGACACCTCTGGCAGGTCCTGATGAGGTTGGTCCAGCTGTGACTGTTCAGGGGAGTAAAAACTTGAGGGAAACTAAGGTAAGGATATGAAGTGTGGGCAACCCTGGTTTTAATGTCTCCTCTTTCTGAAAGCTCCTGGATTAGAACTTGGGCCACTTTTTGCTTATCTAGCAAATGCTTTGCAAACAAGGTTGTGGTGGGGAAATATGGGCAGACCCTCTTTCAGGGGGAAAAAAAAATCTGCGTAGAAGACTCTTCCCCTTTTGCAGTTCCCTCTGACACCTTGATACGAGCAAGAAGAGTGCCTCTCGCTTCAAATGTCAACTCACGCTGCTGCTGCTGCTGCTGTTTGGGTTTTCTGCTTGATGAGACACTAAAAGGCTTCTCTTGCAACAGAGCAGCGGTTCAGGAGGGTATTTTGGGCAGCACCTGACCAGTCACAGGGCACAGGGCTGGCACATTTCCCCCCCACAGCCAGGAATTCCTGTGCCTTGCACAAGGGCTCTGCAAAAGAGGAAACGTGGTGGGCACAGGGAAGTGACCAACACAACAACCACACACTGTTGCTACACCCCAAATGCTCAAGGCTCTGAGTGTTGGCCATTACAAACTTGTTCCACCTATTTATAATGCAAACCTACTTCAGACCCTGCTGTCAGCAGGATTTCAACTGCCTGATCCCTCCCCAGCTTCTGGGAATTTCTAGTGCCGGCAGAGTAAAACCTCCCAGCTCTCCTCTGCGAGGCAGACACGCTACAGGGAACGGGACCCCATGGCAGGGAGGGTGTTCAGCAAAATAACTGTATGAGGATGAACCCTCCAGTGTTAAATATAAACACATAAATAAATGGAATGTCCTGGGAAGCGGCCCAGGCTGGGAGAAGAAACAGCAGTCGAAGAGAGGGGTGAGGTACAGTGAACACACAGTTGCCAACAGTCAAACGAAGAGGTAGTGCTGGGGCAGTAGAAAAACCATGAGTGGTGGTGTGGCTCCTGAGCAGGAAGGGTTGGCTTCACCTTTTCCTTCTGGTGGCAGCTGGGCTCCTCATTTGAAGCTTTGGTTATTCCTGTGCCTGTTTCCAGTGGGCAGTTTGTACCTTAGGGATGCTGCTGGTGGAACGTGTCACACACGAGCCAGGCAGGAAGTGCAAGACAGGGTTTTAATCATTAAAAGTTTATCCATAAGCTCTTATATACACATAGTTATACACAAAGTGGTTCACGAGTCCCTCAGCTTAGAGCTGTGCTGGTGAGGCCTTTGCCAGCTCACAGATGGCTGTTCCCGTGGGAAGTGTCAGGATTTGGCTCATGGAGGGGGCTTTGCTGTCCTCAGCTGGGCACGGAGAGGAGCCCGTATTCATCTGCTGTATCCAGGATTTTACAGATGACTGGAGACTCCACCTGCAGCAGAGACACCAGAACATCAGAGAGCACGAACTCAGCACTGCAGGAATCTTGGGAAGAGTCACTGGAAGGAAGGGGCCACCTTAAACATGCACCTGAGACCTGGCACCTGATCTCAGGCGTGTCTTTACCTACCCCAAGGATGTATTGGCAAGAATGAGGCTCTAACATGTAAATGGTCACAGCGTGAGGGGAATCAGATTCTTTACATCTGAAAACAGAGGAGAAATCGGGGTGTAAGAAGCACAAAATAACAATGTGTTTCACTGCTATCTGCAGCATTTTTACTAAGTTAATAATCACTGCCTTCTGAGCTCTGCAACAACAGCAGCAGCAGCTTCCCCCTCCCACCTAGCAAACACACAGAGAACATCAGTTCACTTACTTCAATTTCACAGTCACCTGCCTTGGCTTGTCTGTCAAGTCACAAACATCTCCATTTCCATAGAAATGAGACACCATCCTGCCAGGAAAGATCAGAACAGAAGAGTTTGGAAGTGTTCAACACCACTTTTAAGCAGGCAGGTAAGTGGTGTGAGCCACCACCTCACTGTTCCTCAGGTATTTAATATCCAAACAGTAACAGGTTGAACTGCAGAAGCAAATGCTTGGTCAGTAGGGGAAGGTTTTATTCTGAATCATCTCCTGAGTGCTGAATTACCTATTTTTTGATGTTGATTGGGGTAGGGGGGATAAATCTTATCGCGCTGCTCTTGCCAGTTTGTTGTACGTGTTAACAAGGTGAACACTGCCAGGGCTGTCCTGTGCCAGCTGTGGCAGCAGCAGAGAGCAGGCAGAGTCTGTACCTGACGGTCTGGGTGCCATCCTCTCGCAGGTAGAAGGTTCTGGCCGCGTTCTTCCTCGACCACTCCATGTGCTCCTCCTTGCTCCAGGTACCCACGACCACGGAGGTCCTGCCACTTTCCTTGTCCTAGAAAAGGACAGCGTGCACAGAGGGTTTACTTTCTGAAATCCGGCTTCTTGAACCCAAGCTGCTGATCAGCCAAGAAAAGGAGGCAGATTCTCCAGCCCCCACAACCATCTATCAAATGCACTACAAAACTAAAGTAAGTAAAGCATAAAGAACTACCAGAGCTATTTAAACACACCTCGTGGTACTGATGAACGTATTTGCCGTAGCAGAATTCGTATTTCCACCAGCCAACACCCTGGGGAGAGATACAAGCTCAGCACTAAAAAAACAACCACCAGAACCCCAAAACAACACCCCAAAACAACCCCATGCCTTTCCCCCAGACCCTAAATTTGAGCTGTAAACCCCCATCTCTATCAATTAACAGAATGAGATTCTCATTACCTACTCTCACTTCACTGCTCAAATCAATGGAGTTTCGAGAGACAGGTTAAAAGTGAAAACCAAACAAAGACATAAAACAGGATGTGCAGGTAAGGAGTAGCTATTTACTCCATGCAGCCTTGTTCCTCACCCCGTGGAAGCAGTAGGAGCCACTAAGGAATTCCTTGATGAGCTGCTCATCAGTCAGTTTGGAGATGTGGGTTGTTCCCACCGTTAACAGCTGGTGGCTTCCAACAGCCACAGGCTTGTGAATGGAAGAGAACTTCTCTTCTTTTGTTGAAGGCATTTCTTCCTGAAATTAAAGGCTACAGTTAAATCCCCGGCACAGTCTTATAAATCATATAAATTACTGAATGCTGAGTCCAGTTGGCTGTTTTGGTCAGTTTTAGCTGAGAGAAAATTCCAGTCCAAACCTTCACACATTTGTGACCTGAAGGCCACAGAAGCTACAAAAGCTTTAAATTAGTAGCCCAAAGTGACTTGCTTTGTTTCCCTTCCAAATAAGGTGAGTTACAGGTGGTCTCAACAAGCTGAAAGACTATTTGAAAGGCTGACACCATCCTACAGAAAGTGTTCAACACGGAAAATATCCTTCTGTTTAAAATGAAACACGTCCTACCTCCTTGACCCTCCTGAAAGGCGTCTTCAGCATTTCCTGCTGCTTCTCCAGCTGCTCCAGGTTGTGGGGTTTCAGGGGGGATCCCGGCAGAGACTGGCAGAAGATGTCATTGACGGGGGAAGCCCTGAACCTGCCCAACAAGGTAGGAAGGTGTCACACCTTCAACTCAACAATCTGTGAGTTTCTGCTCAGGTAATGCAGCTGCACCCCTGGCTGGGATCCTCAGTGCAGGGGCAAAGCCCTGGAGGCCGAGGGGCTGCCTGGGGAACACACATCAGCAGCTCTGCATTTTATTCCTACCACGCAACAGAACCCCTGGCCTGTGCACTTTCTATTTGTTCTGCTACTGATAGAGAGGCTTAAAAGACTCCCACAGTAAACAGATAACAGAGTATGTGCAAACCCATCTACAGGAAAAAAATTATAGTGGATACTAAACATTTAACATTTAACTGAGTTACTCCAGCTGCCAAGTGTTTATAAAATGCACAATGCAGGATTTTGCCTCTAGTCTTTGTGGCTTGATTCAGATCAGGGATTAAATTCTGCCTTGTTCCAACATCTGTGTAAATCCAGGAATCCTGTCCGTTATCCTGCCACGTTCTATGTCATATTATTTACTCCCTTTGCACTACTCTTCACACCCCTTGAAGGGTCCAAAAAGGTGTGACTGAGACTAAGGGATCCCTCAGATGCACAGCACAGCTCAGGGAAGGGGAGGGAAAAAGAAGGCTACACCTGATTTTTAGAGAACAACACTGAAGTTGTGAATTCTCCATATGAAAATTGCTTCTAGACAGCCCCTCGTAGGTGGAAGCAGCTAAAGCCAAGGTTAAGGTTATGGCTGGAGAGCACACTTTTGGTTTTGTACAGAGATTATAAAAGCCTATGTACACATGTGGTATCTGCAGTCATCAAATGCCGTGAAGATGATCCCTCAAGACCTTGAAATCACAAACTAAAAGAAGGTAAGTGTTCTTAATCTGCCTTTAATGCCCATTTCGGTCGTAAGCTGTGCCAGGGGAGGTTTGGGTTGGATATTAGGAAGAAATTCTTTACAGGGAGAGTGCTCAGCCATTGGAATGGGCTGCCCAGGGAGGGGTGGAGTCACCATCCCTAGAGGTGTTTAAGGACAGACTGGATGTGGCCTCAGTGCCACGGGCTGGGAACCACGGCGGGGGTGGATCCGGGGTTGGACTGGATGATCTCAGAGGGCTTTTCCAACCTGGCTGATTCTGTGATTTTGTGGTTCCTACTGAAACTCAAGTCCTGCTTCCCACCTGGGATCAAGCCCTGCGGGTGTCCAAAATGTGAATGGGGTGCAACCTCACGTGCCAAGGTGGGGGCACCCAGGCAGGTGCCGTGGCTGTGGCCCAGACTGGCAGCGGGGTGTCTGCCGCGCCGAGGGGCAGGAGGGGCCGTACCTGTACTTGGGGTGGCTGCACAGCAGCGGGGTCAGAATCACCACCTCGTATTCGCAGGTGGTGACCTCGGCCACGGAGAGGATCTCGTGCTTGGCCTCGGGGTGGCAGATGTACATGAGGGTGCTGGAGCGGGGCCGGTTCTGCCGCAGGCTGCAGGGCGTGCCGTTGCCCAGCTCCACCGCGTAGTACGGCGTCATCTGCCCCTCGATGTTCTTCGTGGGGATCTGTGCGGGGAAAGCAAAGGGAAAGCTCCTCCCACTCTTCTGGACCCCACCACCGCTGGGTTGAGACCAGACCTGGTGTTTCAGCAGCCAGGCCCTGAAGGACCCAAATCCACCCCTGCCAAGTCACCCCGGTACCTGCACTACCCCTCTGGGCATTCCTGGCCTGAGCCGCTCCTTATCCAGAGGATCCCACAGCTCCTGTGGCTGTGCCTCACAACCATCAAGGTACATACAAAGTAATTCCACTTTTTCACACCTGTAAACTCCTCAGGTTTGTCCCTTTGTGTCCCATCCAGCTTCCACTTTAAGAAATTAATTCCCTAAAGTGGTCAAGTCCCTCTCCTGGCTCCTGTCTTGGAAGCAGCTGGAGTTCTTGGGTTCCCAAAGTTCTGTTTGTGTCAGAACCCACAAAACTGACCTTTTCCTACCGGTGCTGCTTGAGCTACTGCAGGTTTTCAGTGCACAACCAACAGGGCTCTGTGCTAAAAGACACAGGTGCCTTCTGGGGTCGGGACACTCCAAGGATCCCAGACCTTTCTGTCCCTCACCTGCTCTGGCTTTTAAGCCACATCCCACTGTCACAGGCCACTGCCCCTCCCAAAAACTGTTCCATGAGTGAAGCAGGAAGACATTCACGAGGTTAAAGGGTGAACATGCCCTTTCCTGGCTAGAGATTCCATGCCTAAATTCTGTATGGCCTGAAATCCAGACCCTGTAAGTGCATTATATATACTGTCAAAAAAACCCCCAAACAAACAACAACAACAAACAAACAAAAGGCAATAAAGACTTAAATTTGCTCTGAAACTGAACAAAAAGCAGCTACACTACAAAACACCTGGTTTTCTTGACTTTCCAAGAGGCACAGCTACCACTGCCATTAAAACAGGCCACGTTCTGCCCCCTCAGTGACCTCCAGAATGCTCCTCAGACCTGGGTATTGCTGAGCCACCCCTCTGGGATACTTTAAAGGACACAGACACAAACCCTTCATTTCAGCAGGAAAATGAAGGATAACCAGCAATGAGGTCAAACCTGCTCTTGCTAATTCCAAACTCCAACATGCTTCGGGTACTTCCATTGTTTTGATATAAAACTGGAAACTCAAATTGAATTTTGGGGCCTAAACAAGTGGGAAAGGGAAGCACAGAGTTTTATGGGATGGGTCAGCAAGTCAATCTCTTGGGGATTTTGTGCTTTGTTAAGTGTTTCTCCCTACCTAAAATCTTTGGAAGTGTCATTAAGGGAATGGAGATCTCTAATGCAGCTGGGAAAATAACTGTCTGTGCTTATGTGTATCCATAGAAGGAGAGCACAGGATTCATCTTATTTAAGATTAGAATACTGTAAATAAGTAGAAGGGCAAGAAATGTGAGTAGCAAGACTAAATTAAATTTCTGAGCCGGGACCAATCATTTAAAGTGAGAAAAGTGCAGCTCAGGAACTGAGTTTCATTTCTTGATACTCATTTTGGGAGGGGACTAATTACATCATTTCATCATTAGATGGGATATGGGGAAGGAATCCTTCCCTGGGAGGGTGGGGAGGCCCTGGCACACGTTGCCCAGAGAAGCTGTGGCTGCCCCATCCCTGGAAGTGTCCCAGGCCAGGTTGGAGCAACCATGGCAGGGGGTGGAACTGGATCACCTTTAAGGTCCCTTCCAACCCAAACCCTTCTGGGATTCTATGACCATACATAAATTGCCTCCGCTACTGACGGGAAAAGTTAAAATAGATGTTTTTCACTTGCCTCTTTTGCACCATCTTTGGAATTTTCCTTCTCTTCTTGATCTGGGGAATAATTAAGAACGAGGTAAGTCTGTGCACTTGCAGTAAAATGAAATTATATACAGAGAACCTTATCTATTTGGTTTGTGTATTTGCTGGTACTTTGTAAACTGCCAAGAGCCACTTGCAGGTGCAAAAGAGGAAAGAAAGGAGACAACCAGTGATCCGGGGTCCAGAGCAAACAGAGCAAAATACAAGTCAGGAGGGTCTTCAAACAATTTGGGGTTGGTAGGACAGGCCTAATTCAGCCCTCACACCAGAGGCAGGGCTGGAAAACACGTCACTGCTGCTGCTCCTGTTTGGGAAGGGAGGGAACCAGACAGGGAACAGGCAGGTGCTTGGGGAGGAGCATGAGCTGCTGTGCAGGAAGCAGGGAAAGGACACAGTCTGCCACCTCAGCAGCAAGGACAGAGGGACAGCAGCCTAAAGGACTCAGCTGAGATGACCTGAAGCACCATCTCACATCGTTTCAGCACCCAGCCCCACAAAACTGTAACCTGAATTAAAGATCTTGTGCTCTGTGCAGCAGCACCTCGGGAGAACGAGGCACCACAAAGGATCCCTGTGACTCACTCCCACAGGAATGCCCAACAGCACATTGCTGAAGCCCTGTTTTTGCCAGGACTGAGACCTAACTGAGGGCTGCAGGCAGGGGGCCAGGAATGGGATTAATAGGACTAAACCCCCTCCAAAGGACTGCAGTGTTCAGTTAATCACTTTTAGGAAAACATTGGAACAGGAAAACAGGCCCACCTGTTACACAGCAGTCTAGAATTAAACAATAACCCCAACCTAGAGATGTTTTTTTCTATTCTTTCCATCAACCCTGGCAAATCAATGCTGAGTCTCTGGATTTTTAAGACTTCTTTGAGCTAATTTACAGGCAAAAAGCGCTCCGAAAATCAGTTCTTCTAAAGTGCCGTTTGAGTTTGGAGCTCAGCGACTCAATTTCCACCAAGTCCCACCTTAGGCACTTGAGTATTTCTGAAGAGCTGCACCAGATTCCCTAAAAAATGACTCTCAAGCTGTTCAAGGATCAAATCTACCAGCAAAGGTAAGAGTTGGGGTTTGCAGATTCTGTTTTATTAGGAAGCAGCAGAGCCCAAGGTGTGCTATGTGTTATCTGCCCTCTGCTCACAGTCTGAAAAACACTTCTCCCCACCCAAGAAAAAGGGTGTATTGACAAAGTCTGGGCTATCATACATGGATTCCATGTCTTAAATCCTATCTTTTCTTTCCCTGGCACTAATTATTGCAGATTAATGCAGCTGATGAATTAGCACAGCAAAACTGACAGGGTGGATGCAAGGAGAGGTGCCAAAAAGAATCGACTGAAAACAATTTATTTTGGAAAAAAACCCCAAGAAATCTACAAAATTCTACTCTTTGCACTGGGAATCAGTTTTCTACACTTGTATTTCTCAGCCAGGAGCAGTTAAAAACCAAACAATTGATTACCATCAGCAAAATATAATAATCTGAGACACACCTGGATCTGACAACGGGTTCTTCATCATCATATTCCCCAGATAGTATTCCTGGATGTTTATTTTCTGCAATCAAAAGAAGGTAAAACAAGTTTCAGTGATCATTTTCCCTGCTTTTTGAAGGAATTGCAGCCTTCTGGAGGAGCTGAGCAGGAACATGCCAGCAGGGAAGGGGCTGTGAGCAGCCTTACCTGCCCCGTCTCCTTCTCCTCGTGGTACTGACGGATGTGTTTGCCATGGCAGACCTCGTAGGTCCAGTAAGACTCAATCTTAAAGTTAAAACACATTTTAAAAACTATGTTTAGATATATTTACACACCACAACCCACCCTCCCCCCCAGAATGTTGGCTTTTGCAGCAGGAAATGCAGCCCAAGCGGGTGTGTTTGAGTGCACCCTCAAAAACAAGAGCACCCTGAGTGCTCTCAGTCTCCCCAGACATTTTGGTGATGTTCCAAGGAAACACACCAGGCAAAGCTTCCTTGACTCTCACGCAGATAAAACAAAGGGAAAATAAGTAAATCCACATTTTTCAGTTGCTACAGTAGCAACACAATTTCTCTGAATCCTGACATCTTCAATCATACAGAATTTTACCTGCAATGTTGAGACATAAAGGTGCAGAGCCCTTATTTCAGATTGAACTAGTGCTTGATTTACTACCCTAAAACCTTGACATGGACTGGATTATAACCTTTAAATTAGCATTTAATTACCAACACAGAAGTAACATACTCTGTAGGAACAGCTGCTTTGCTTAAAGAGAGGTTCCAGCAGTTCCCCTGGAGTAGGACCTTTATAGTCCTTTTCTTCTTCCTGGAACAGAAGGACATTTTGTGACATTAAAAATGACATGATAAAGACTCATCTCCAGTTTATAATTACAAAATAACTCTGCTGCACTCACCTCGTTGCCACTGGCTATCAGTGGCAGGATACATTTGTATTTCTCTTTATCCACAGTGGTCATGATGATGTAATTGTCCTCTTTGTACAGGACACCAGTCGTGGGCTACGGAAACAACCAACCTTTGCATCAGCCAGGTGAGTTTTCTGAGCGCTACTGGTCAGAAATACCCCTGAATCACTGAGTGGTGCTGCTAATTCACAGGACGTGCTCCAGAGTATTTCCTGGGCATTAGTTATAG